>NC_068378.1:27341611-27349111 GCF_023724105.1 Carassius gibelio | reverse complement strand
TGTCGAGCAGCTTTCGGTGGAAATATGAAATCACTGCAGCTGCTGGGAGATGATATTGTGGTCATGATTTCAGTGTGTTGAAACAAATCGTTATTATATTTAGAGGTTTGTATCTCAGTACGATTAATAATTGTTAATAATTAATAAACACATACAGTCGGCTAATTTGCAGATTACACCTACAGTGTTAAATGTAAGGAATACTGATTTAAAAAAAATATAATATAGCTTTAATTTACCATTTTATTCTGTGAAATCTCTCAATATTTCCATTTAAAAGAGTTTCATCTGGCCTTGAGTGTATTTGGTGTCGGATCAAACTGAAAATAAGTGGTTTTGTCCATCTCCAAAAATAAAGACTTTATAAAATATTAAAAGATGAATATGTGCATCTTTAATTGATTTGGCTCATTTTAATCTAGAGACCTGAGTTTTTGTGAATTTGTAAACCTGAATTATTTTATCACACAAAGGACTTTTTAAAATTACACACAACGGTTCAAAAGTTTGAGGTCAGTAAACTGAAAAAAAAGTTATTAATTTTAAAATAAAAAATAAAATAGTTGTGAATCATTATCCTATTTTTTTTTTTAATTGGATGAATGAAACATTTAATTTTTTCAGTGTACACTAAATTGATCAAAAGTGACAGCAAAGACTTTATAATGTCACTGTTTCAAATCAATTCTGTTTTTCTGAACTTTCTATTCATCTGTGAATCCTGAAAAATAAAATATATTACAGTTTACACAAAGATATTGAGCAGCACAACTGTGTTCAACACAGAAATGTTTCTTGAGCAGTAAATCATCATATTTTCATGATTTCTGAAGATCATGTGACACTGAAGACTGGAGGAATGATGCTGAAAATACAGCGGAGCATCACAGAAATAAATTACAGTTTAACACAGATTCACACAGAAAACAGATGTTTTAGATTATAATAATTTTTCACAATTATTTATAGCAGAACACATCGTCAAAATCATAGTGTTCAATCATATGAATGTGAACCTAAAATCTTGATTTTACAAAAGCAAAGTTCAGATGTGTATACAAACTACTCGAATAGCACTAAAAATAGATGCTTTAAACATGCTGTTTACTTGACTTTATCATTAACTGCTTTATGAATATTCAGTAATTGAGATCCTGAAGTTTATCTCGACAATCACTTTTATAATTGTCTTACCATTCAAGGTATTAATATCTTAATATCTCCCACATTGCCGAGTTGAAGCGACACATAATTCGATTCATAATGAAAGGGAAAATGCCACTGGTTAATTAAGCACAAAGGGACGTGAGAAAGGTAGCGTGCATTCATAAACAAACCCAGCCGTGATAAATGCCATGACTAACTCACGCTTCACCGTTGATTAATCTGCAGGAAAATTACTTCAAGATGCAGATCTCAGAAACGTCTGTCTTGGATATGATAATTATGAACATTAAAAATATATGTCTAATCACATTTGAACCATGCATTATGTAAAGAACAATCTATTGATTATTTTAGCATTTCAAACTTCTTATATGTGCATTTAAAAACACAAAATCACATTGTAATCTTTAAATGTTCGACATCTGGAAGAGGAGGAATGCCTCAATGCTCTGTTCATGGGAAGTCTGGATGTGTTTACTATTTTCTTTACCCGTGGTTAAAGTCTGCAGGGCGTCATGGGTGGGTCATTCTCAGGGTCAAAGGTCAGCGGAAGACAAACTTGTCACGGTGGCAGAGAGAGGGTGAGCATGAGGTCTCCTCCCGTGGATGATTCTTCTGAGCCGGGTGCCGACAGACAGCTGGTCCTCGGGGGGTTTCTGTGGATGATTTTGGCAGATGTTGTGCTCTTCTGGGGCTGTCGGGTTCTTCTTCCCTCCTGGATCGTCTGATGTGACCCGTGATGAACCTCCTGGACCACCGACACACAAGCTTGCATTATAGACGAGTATGTAATAGTTTAATGAAATAGCTCGCACGCAAAAAAAGGAAGATTTGCTGTTAATTTACTCTCGTTCAGGCCATCCAAGATATAGATGTCTCTTATTTTTCTGTAGAACATTAAGGAAGATATTTAGCTGAAAGCATGATTCATAAATTGCTAGTCGGATCAGGCAGTACTGAATTAATACCTGTGGCTCCTGACGATATATATTGAGTTCTTATGAAGCGAAACGATCAGTATGTGCAAGAAACTGAAATATCGGTATTAGTACCTGTATAAAATACAAATACCCTTCATGTTGGATGACCTAAATTAACTGCAAATCTTCATTTTTGGGTGGACTATTAATTGAATACAGCTTTGGGAACACCATGCATTGTCTTTTGGAAATGAAAATGTATCTACAGACTCTTTCCCGTGACAGTTTTGTTCAGTTTTTGTTGGAAGAGAGTTTTAGTTTTATAAGAATGAATGGGTGTGTTTTTGCGCGGCGATTACATTCCTGCACTGTTGATCTACGATCGCTTGATAAAACCGTCACATGGAGTTCTGTTCAATAAGAGAGATGCTGAAAAACACCAGCGAATCATTTAGAGGATTCCTGTCACAGAAATGGATGAGATGCTGGAAATCATTATGTTTGCCTGCCAAAGTACTGTTATATTTCTGTTATATGATTATTTATCTACACTGCTGTTTGAGAGGTTGGGGTCTGTCTATTTTTTTATGTTCTTCAAGTCTCTTCTGCTCACAAAGGCTGTGTTTATTTGTTAAAAAATACAGTAAAATTTTGAAATATTATTAAAATTTCAAATAGCTGTTTTCAATGTGAATCTGTGTTAAAGTGTAATGTATTTCTGTGATGCTCCGCTGTATTTCCAGCATCATTTCTCCAGTCTTCAGTGTCACATGATCTTCAGAAATCATTATAATATTCTGCTCAAGAAACATTTATTATTAGCGCAGTTGAAAAACGTGTCAAACCAGGATTCAGAGTTGACAGACTTTCCTTTTTCTCGTTTTCTGCCGATCCACCTCAAGTGGTTTTATCTCACGTTTGCAGAGTCTTTTTTCAGTGATATGAAGCAATTGTGCAAAGTTTTTGGATGTGATTTTTCCAAGTGGCACTTTGTCGGTCCTTTCACACATTGGTGAAACCCAGATCATCTTAATCCGCCAGCTAACACACGTTCCTGTTCTGACACTGATGCATGATGAACTAACTTCAGTGTGCATTAGCAATGAAAGCAGCAAGGTCGGATTAAACAGCTTTTAAATATGCATATTTCTCTCATATATTCTCTCAGCCTGATGATAGTGTTTGCATATAAGCGATTAGATCAGATTATGTGCAGTTTAATAATCTAAATGAGGTGAGAATACTATGATGTATTAAACCCGTCCGATAGGTGCATTTCGTTACAGAACCTGGCGAGGACGTGCAATAAGTCACTGGCTTACATGAAAAACTCGTTTTGAATTATTTAACCGCGGACCATTATTGCAAAGTCTACAAATCTTAGAGGTGCAGCTCTAAAAGAGATGACAGTAGCCATTATCCTATTTACACAGCTGCAGGGAGCTATACGTTATCCCACACATTAGTTTTACTCTTCATCGGGTTATCAAACCATCAGACCTCTTCGTGCCCTGGATTTGTGGCGCTGGATGGAGAAGAACCATCACTGAATTTACATTGTGCTTCATCACTTCCTTAAGCAGAAACCGCCTCCACATGAGTGAGATTTGCTCTTATTTTCCCAGGGAATATCCTGCACGGCCTGGTCGGGAAAACCGAGCAAGCGATGGAGTTCAGGTGGGAAGGAAGGGAGATCCGTCTTGGGAAGGCCTTGGCAGATCCTCTCGATGGGATGGAGCGTATTCGGTTCACGTGCGGTGACTGAACGCCTTTCAATGTTTGCAGACACTGATGGATGAGAACATAACGACGTGCCGACGGACAGACCACATCTCGGAGAAAAAACGGTGAATATGGCAATTAATCTTGAAGCTGGAAGGCTTGGAGGCTGCGTTGGGCGTCTGAAACGCACTAATGTTTGGTTTCGGTTTACACGTGGAGTTTTTCTGCGCATTTCCGCTCGCTGCCGTTTCAGAGCAATTTTCTGTTTTATTGAAGAGCTTATTTAAGATTACAGTTCTGCTCGGTTTCTGCTCTTTCGCAAGGATCTTGTGATGATTTGATGATGGTTTCGAGGCCGAATTTAGTGAGGTTTATGCATGAAACACGACAGGTTGCATGATACTGTTCAGTTCTGTGAAAACAAGATTTAATATCTAATGCAATTTGCTTCTTAGGTGAATGTAGGCTTATACTGTGCTATAGAAACATTTAGAAATAAAGCCAAAATACAGGATTTTGAACTGAATGTTTTGAGCATATTGGTATTTTTGTTGTATTTGGTTAGTTTAACTACATTTAAAGAGACTTTGAAAAAGAACCAGACACTGAAAAATGCTTTAGCGATTCATACACTAACTGTTCAAAAGCTTGGGGTTGGTAAGATTTTTATTGAAAAAATTTTCACCAGGGCTGTATTTATTTTTACAAAAATACAGTAAAAATGGGAAATAGTTTTACAATTTAAATCATCTGTTTTCTGTGTGAATCTGTGTTAAAGTGTAATTTATTTCTGTGATGCTCCGCTGTATTTTCAGCATCATTCCTCCAGTCTTCAGTGTCACATGATCTTCAGAAATCATGAATAATATGATGATTTACTGCTCAAGAAACATTTCTGATTATTATCAGTTAAAAACAGTTGTGCAGCCTCAGATTACGGTAAAAAAAACGGTGAAACACTTTTTGTTTTTCAGAATTCACAGATGAACAGAAGGTTCAAAGGAACAGCATTTGATTTCTCAGAAATAGAAATCAAATTAACATTCTAAATTCTAGAAACTTATTTAAATGTATTTACTGTACCATCCTTGCTGAATAAAAGTATTAATTTCTTCTCCAAACCATCACCCTGAAACTAACATGTGACCTGTGACCTTTCGCCATCAAGGGTCAAGTTCTTATCATCTGAAACAAAACCTCATTTTAAAAATGTGCGTCTTCATGAGCTCACGACAGTTTGACATCATGTCCAGTTGATTTGCATTGATTATCACAGTAAATAATAAATACAGTGTGCACAATCAGCAGAGCAAAGCCGTAATGTGTGTGTGTGTGTGTGTGTGTGTGAAGAAAAAACACAGCTAACAGCCATTGCTTCAGTTTATTTCTGTTGCTACCAACGCTGGGCAAATTGGATTTGTTTCTGTTTGGAACTGATTATGAACATTACAGATGGCCTGTAATGGTTTCTCCAGAATCTGCTGTGTGTGTTTGCCAGCGAACAGTATTGTTTTCTTTGGAAACTCAAGCAGCGTAGTGTTTGAAGAACATGCTGCTGTCCCTAAAGTGAGAGAGACATCGTCAAGTTAATAAAAAAAGTAGAATTAAAAATGTTAATGATATCATTTTTTATCAAAATTAGAAAAATGCCAATTTGATCCATTTCAGCAGTAAACTTTGGACGCCTGCAGTCTGGTGAAATGAATGGAAGCTGATCCAAGCTCACAGGAAACGTTCTGGCAATGTTCTCTCAAAGTTACGAACGAACGTTCTTTCAGTAATGTTAATAGAAAGTTCATTCAGAGTTTTCTAGTCTTTGTCTTTTGATGTTTAAGACGTTAGCACTAAAACAAAAGGACAGGAAAACGTATTACTGAAATATTTTAGTTGGAGATTTTTTATTTTATTTAGTTATTTTTTTTTTTTTTTTATGTTACTGCTTGTTTCAGAACATTAAGAAAACATGCAAAACTAACATTTCAACTGAATGTTCCTGTAATGCTTTCATAACCAAATAAATAAATACAACTTTTTTTTAAACACTGAAAAAAGGGGATAAGCTATAATTAAATGTTTTTACCAGTAATGTTAACAGAACATTATCTGGTCTTTAATTATGTTCTCGAAACATAAGCACATAAACAGAGGCACAAACAAAAGGAACTTTTTATTTCTGAAAGATTTTATTTGAACGTTTGGCTTTTAAATGTTACTTTGTTTCACAATGTTCTCAGAACATTCAAAAGTAACATTCCCATAATGTTTTCAAAGATGAAAATGGAATGTTCGCCTAATGTTCACATAACCAGTGTTTTTAAATCATGCAAAAGCTGGATATTTGGAACGTTCAGAAATAACGTTTTAGTAACTTATCTGAAACGCTAGCGAAACGTTCTGGGATCCTCCCACATCCGTGGCATGGGACAGGAATCGTATGAAAAAGCATGTTCTCACTCTTAAAGAAAAACATTATATTGAAAGTTAAGTTACCTTGTGTTGTGAAATGATTCCTGTTCTTGCTCACACACACACACACACACACACACGCACGCGTGCGCGTCTGTCAAAGAGCGGTCGATTTCAGTAAGATATTATGGAGGCAGCCGAGTTCGGTGTCTGTACACGGCCAGGTCAATTGAAATTGTGTGCTTACTCTTGTGATGCTAGAGTAATGAACTACTGCTGCGCGTCTGCGACTTGTGAAGGATTCTGGTTAATGGGGAGACTTGGGATCGCTGTCCACATGAGTGATGCCGCCTTCTGTGACACTGTTGTTTTCCAGTGAAATGTATGAGATTATAAAGATGGAGAGATTGGAATCTGGCCAGGTCGATTTCAGACATCTCTCTCGCTCTCTCGAGACGATGGCTGATGATGATTTCTGTGACATTTCGGCGGAGCATCGAAGTACCTCGCTGAGACGGATCTGTGCAGCCGCTCGGCCAGATTCCATTTAGTTCAGAGAAAATGACAGTCATTCCCGGCAGACTGACGCTTGAGTTGGACTCGGGTTAGAGAAACTGACAGGAGTGTTTCCAAAAAAAGTGATTTCAGGAGTGCGTGTTGGTCTCTCCGCCTCGATTGAGCTATCAGAAACGTCCAAAGCGTTTCTCAGCAGCGTTTCTGTTCTGTGTCCTGAGTTTCAGTCCAGTAGTGAAAGCTGAGAACTCAAACGGTCTTCATCAGAAATCTTGACCTTGCTTGACCTTTTAAGACATGACCGTGACCATACTGAGAGGTTGTTTTGGACATTTACGGTGGTGATATCATGGCATTATAAAGGCTCTGCTGTTGGACCATGATATATATATATATATAGCTTTAATACACTGTGGGTTGCTTTGGACCAAAAAAAAAATCTGCCAAATGTGTAGTAATCTATTTTCTGACATTTTTTCTTACTTTTATTTTATCTATCTATCTATCTATCTATCTATCTATCTATCTATCTATCTATCTATCTATCTATCTATCTATCTATCTATCTATCCTTCATCCATCATTCCATCCATCCATCTATCATCCATCCATCCATCTATCATCCATCCATCTATCCATCCATCTATCATCCATCCATCTATCATGCATCCATCCATCCATCTATCATCTATCATCCTTCCATCCATCCATCCATCTATCATCCATCCATCCATCCATCTATCATCCATCCATCAATCCATCAATCCATCCA
>NC_068378.1:27306611-27334111 GCF_023724105.1 Carassius gibelio | reverse complement strand
TCATGTACTTTCATTCAGAGCGGGTCATGATGTGCTGTTTCAGGCGTTTGTAGACATGCAGTCATGGACGAGACAGACTCCTGTTATTCTACGCATGGCATGCTGAACTTCTGACCTCCATGTGTTTATTCAGAGAGCATCTGGACCGCAGGAATGATGCTTAATAGACAGATGTGTTTGCTTTCAGCGAGTATCTAACATGCACTTAAGAGAACCGCTTCTTAGCCGTCTACATTTTTTTGCTTAAATGTTAGGACAAAATGTTCTTAAATGTTTATGGCACTTTCTTATAACTATTAATATCTGATGTTCTCATAACGTTGAGAGAACAACATTCTCAAAACGTCCTTATGATGGTATTATTTGTACTTTGAACTATGATTCTGTTTGTACTAAAAACTAACATTAAAGTAATGATATATTTTGGGTAAAATAAGAATATTTAAGAAACGTTTCTGAAACCTTTAAATAACTTGAAAATGACTGGAAATTTTAACGTTTTTGGTATATTAAGAATAAATGTTCAAGTAACGTAGTGGAATGTTGTAAGAAACTTTTTGTAACGTTTAAATAACTTAATAAATATTCACGACAAGAAACATTTTACATTTGAACTTAGAATGTTTTAATTAAATAAACTTTAACTCTATTATATTTGGGTAAAAGGTAAGTTAATGGAATGTTGTTAAGAACATTTTTTGTAACCTTTAAATAACTTTTTAAATAATCACGACAAGAAAACTGGACATTTCAACATTCTTATAATGTTAAAAATAAACTAAAAATTAAAAAAAAAAAAATTATATAATAAATTATATATATATATATATATATATGATGATGATGAGTGGATAAAGACTAGAGCAATCAAATAGTGAGAGAGTGATCTGCTCACCTGGTTATGTTTGTGGATGTTTGACGTGGACAGCAGTTCAGAATGGAAATATTCATATTTTATTTGTTAACAACATACTTTTCATACCTTAATTTCAGTAAATGTTATGAAATTAGAGAACTGAGGCCGGTGACACTGGATGCGTGGCGCAAGCGTCTCAGCCGCGTGGCGTGTCGGTTTTTAATTCGGCTCCCATGTTAACAGGTTAGAGCTTACAGACCGCCTGCGTGAGACGCGCGGCAAACGCTTGCTTGCTAGAAATAGAACCGACGCCTATTTTTACCGCGACACACGCGAGGCTAAATATAATAGGAAAATGTGTTTAAATGTCATTTTGTACACAAATACATATGAATTCCTGATATTTTGATATTTGAAAGTCTATATAGGTTGACATAAATTCAGATATAAATGTAATAAAAAAATAATAATAATAATTATCGATTTTCAAATATTGCTCCTGTCAAACATAATCTATTTCGCCGTCAATACTTTTGACGGTGTCCTTTATCAGTAGGCGTAGGTGTAGGTGTGTAAAAAAAAGTATATATTGTTGTAATGAAGACATGAGCCTGGTCTGTCAACGGTCTCCCTCTACAGCAGCAGCGCGCCAGCGCTCACGCTCACGCCACGCAGCCAGTGTGTCACCGGCCTAAGCCAATAATAGCGCTGGCGGTGTCATTTGAATCAGTTCGGGAGTTCGGAGCGGGATCGCGAATCATGTGAGTCAGTTCGCGAATCGCAAATCATTTGAATCAGTTCGGGAGTTCGGAGCGGGATCGCGAATCATGTGAGTCAGTTCGCGAATCGCAAATCATTTGAATCAGTTCGGGAGTTCGGAGCGGGATCGCGAATCATGTGAGTCAGTTCGCGAATCGCAAATCATTTGAATCAGTTCGGGAGTTCGGAGCGGGATCGCGAATCATGTGAGTCAGTTCGCGAATCGCAAATCATTTGAATCAGTTCGGGAGTTCGGAGCGGGATCGCGAATCATGTGAGTCAGTTCGCGAATCGCAAATCATTTGAATCAGTTCGCGAGTTCGGAGCGGGTAGCCTACATATTTGTGTACTGTCGATTTAAACACCCTCTGTACTGTCAGGTATTTTGTCATCTTCTGAGGGTGGATTGACAAAAATAATCAAACAAAAAAAAAATTCTAGGATGTGACTATCTGACTTGGGGCGCTTAAAAGTAATTTAAGGTTGAGCTGGAGTGAGTGTCTTTCTCTGCTCAACCTGAATAAACAAATTATGAAATGGATTTAAAAATAAAAATAAAAATAAACATTACAAATTGTAAATTTTTCCGGAAAATAACTTTTGTAGAATGTCATAAGAAAGTTTTTATAATCTTTAAATAACATCCTTATCATGACAAGGAAACTGGACATTTTAACATTCGTAGAATATTAGAAATAACGTGTAAAAACGTTATATTTTGAGTAAAAATAAAGTTATAACATATATAATAAAAAATGTTTTAGCCTTTAGATAATATTTTAATCACAACAAGAAAACTGGAGATTTCAAAAGGGTCATATGACATTACTAAAATAACATTATTTTGTGTATGTGATGTAATGAAATGCGTTAATGCAGCTTAAGGTGAAAAGGCCTTTTCTGAAACACGTGGATTTTTACAAAGCTCGTTGTTCTGAAAAGCATGGTATGCTCTGATTGGCCAGCGATCTAGTGCAATGTGATTGGCCGAATGCCTCAAACGTGATCTTTACCGATCTTCTATACGCACAAACAGCTTTTAACACCCCAAACACTAAGGAGCATTTCAAAGTTTTCATAACCTTAATTAGTTTTGACGTGGTTTGACTGAACTCAGCAGTTCTGAGTCTGATGCAAACACGTAAATGTGCTGACAAACATCTCAGTGCTCACATGAAGGGCATCTGATCTCGTAACAAGGTGCTCCTCGTAAAGTGTGCACTAAACATTTTCAATCATACAGATGTGTGTTTACAGCACAATATAAATGGATTTATCTGACTGGGTGCCGCACAGAGAACATGAGCCTTGAATGTTACTTACAGTTTTTTTCAATCGCTAACAAGCGCTTAACCATACTTCAGATACTTTTTCTAAACTCTTAACACAGACTCACACCTACAAAACACAGCTGGCTAAATGGATAATTTTCTTCTCAAAAACACATTTTGTTAAATATATACTAAATCTTCATTTCAAAATAGAACACATCTTTCTCTGCACACACCAACTTTACCAAAACACTGGAAATCTGACTCAAAATTAAATTATTCTGTCAAAGAATAACACTTGTTTTCACTTCACAAGGTACATGCAGTCAATCAAAGTACACCAGGTTTCAAAATACTGGCTATTGTTGACATTACAAAAACTGCATAGACTTTTCAGTCACAGTTTTACAGGTATTTGCATGCAAAACATGCAATTCACTGTTTTACACTAAATTTCTTGGTTAGGAACTGTATGTCCAAATGTACAGTTATGTACACATTCAAAAGCATTCCAATAAAAAGCTATTTTTTTCCTTTACTGTTTACTGCAGGAGGTACAGTAGAAACACGGCATGATAGAACAGAACAGGTTCGACAGTATTGTTTACAGTGAACAAAATATCAATAAAACACACAAGAGCATTCTGAACAAAAAACAACAACAGCAAAAAGCCCAGATAAAAAGGGGGGGGGGGGGGGTAAAATAAAAACAATCACTCACTGCTCCTCTCACTGCTCCTGCTCCTCTCACTGCTCCTCTCACTGCTCCTGCTCCTCTCACTGCTCATGCTCATCTTACTGCTCCTGCTCCTCTCACTGTTCCTCTCACTGCACTTCTCACTGCTCCTGCTCCTCTCACTGCTCATGCACCTCTTACTGCTCCTGCTCCTCTCACTGCTCCTCTCACTGCTCCTTCTCCTCTCACTGCTCCTGCTCCTCTCACTGTTCCTCTCACTGCACTTCTCACTGCTCCTGCTCCTCTCACTGCTCATGCTCATCTTACTGCTCCTGCTCCTCTCACTGCTCCTCTCACTGCACCTCTCACTGCTCCTGCTCCTCTCACTGCACCTCTCACTGCTCCTGCTCCTCTCACTGCATCTCTCACTGCTCCTGCTCCTCTCACTGCTCCTCTCACTGCACCTGCTCCTCTCACTGCTCCTGTCACTGCTCCTGCTCCTCTCACTGCTCCTGCTCCTCTCACTGCTCCTCTTACTGCTCCTGCTCCTCTCACTGCTCCTCTCACTGCTCCTGCTCCTCTCACTGCATCTCTCACTGCACCTGCTCCTCTCACTGCTCCTGTCACTGCTCCTGCTCCTCTCACTGCTCCTGCTCCTCTCACTGCTCCTCTCACTGCTCCTGCTCCTCTCACTGCTCCTGCTCCTCTCACTGCATCTCTCACTGCTCCTGCTCCTCTCACTGCTCCTCTCACTGCACCTGCTCCTCTCACTGCTCCTGTCACTGCTCCTGCTCCTCTCACTGCTCCTGCTCCTCTCACTGCTCCTCTCACTGCTCCTGCTCCTCTCACTGCTCCTGCTCCTCTCACTGCATCTCTCACTGCTCCTGCTCCTCTCACTGCTCCTGCTCCTCTCACTGCATCTCTCACTGCTCCTGCTCCTCTCACTGCTCCTCTCACTGCTCCTGCTCCTCTCACTGCTCCTGCTCCTCTCACTGCATCTCTCACTGCTCCTGCTCCTCTCACTGCTCCTCTCACTGCACCTGCTCCTCTCACTGCTCCTGTCACTGCTCCTGCTCCTCTCACTGCTCCTGCTCCTCTCACTGCTCCTCTCACTGCACCTGCTCCTCTCACTGCTCCTGTCACTGCTCCTGCTCCTCTCACTGCTCCTGCTCCTCTCACTGCTCCTCTCACTGCTCCTGCTCCTCTCACTGCTCCTGCTCCTCTCACTGCTCCTCTTACTGCTCCTGCTCCTCTCACTGCTCCTGCTCCTCTCACTGCATCTCTCACTGCTCCTGCTCCTCTCACTGCTCCTGCTTCTCTCACTGCTCCTGCTCCTCTCACTGCTCATGCTCATCTTACTGCTCCTGCTCTTCTCCATGGGCCCCTTGCTCTTACTCTTCCTCGTCCATACATTACAGTGTTTGTCTTTTTCTGTTTCTGTTTCCAAAAATATCACTCTTCAAAGTCCTCCTTTTATTGTATAAGTGTCAATGTAATAGAAAAAATAACCCCTGCCATTGAGTCTAAGCCAGATTGGAATCAGCTGTGGTTGGCCCAATTTACACAACATAAATCAGCTAAGATATATTGTTTTTGAACTGATATCATTGCAGAAGCAGAGGTTTTTATACTGTATCTAAGGTTTGGAACATTGTTTTTGCTATTGTGGGATGTTGTGTGATAACATTTGTAAATACTACAAAAACGATCCATAATTTTGTTGGGAGGTATAGCTTGTCTGTTCAGAAAATGTAAGCATTGTGGAAATGTGTTCAATGACTCCATATTGTGTGAAAACAACATGAAATGTGTGAATGGTATGGCCACAATAGACAGATGCTGTGCTAATTGTGTTTAGAGTTTTGAAAATGTGACAACTG
Organism: Carassius gibelio; assembly: GCF_023724105.1. Classification (NCBI taxonomy): domain Eukaryota; kingdom Metazoa; phylum Chordata; class Actinopteri; order Cypriniformes; family Cyprinidae; genus Carassius; species Carassius gibelio. The sequence goes on along the minus strand of NC_068378.1, from coordinate 27,328,669 downwards.
CTTGGACAAATGCTTGTTAGCGACTGAAAAAAACTGTAATACGGGATGCATTCAAACACACAGTCTGTGGAAATAAACGTACTGATTCAATTACATGCATCGCATTGTGCTTTATACAGCAGGGTTTTCTAAAATAGGGTGCTGTGAGTTGGTCTCACAAAGCTAATAATTGTAATTATATTGAGTGTAATATTTAAATAAATAAATGCATGCTATTTGTGAAATAGTATCAAAAACTGTCATTTCATTAGATAAATAGTCGATTGCATTGCGTGTTTCAGAATGAAGCGGGACATTGTGTTCATTTACATGCATCAAATTAAATACAGCAATTTAATTTAATATGCATTTGGTAATGCAGTGTGTGCTACATCCACTTTATTTAATATTTTGCATAATTGTGAAAAATATAAGTGAAAAATTAAATAATAAATGTTACTACTAGAGTGTGTATACTGTATTTTAAAAGTAAATTGTAATTTACAACAAAATGTGTATTTACATTTTTAAAATTAGTTGTAATAGTAATTATTGTAATAATTATTATAATTATTTATCATATATAATTTGTGGTAATAATATTTAATAATAATAATAATTATTATTATTATTCAATTTGAGTTGGTTCCTAAAACACAGATAATGTAACGAGGCATTTTTATAACGTTGAAATAAAAAATATATATATTTTATACGTTTTCTATCATTTTAATAGTGTTCTTTATCTGCACGTTTATTAATTATATTCTTTTTGTTTTTGTATCTATTTATCTGTGTTTCTTATATTGCTTGTTTTTGTGTAAACGACTCCAGGCTTTTAAATGCGCTAGCTAAAATAATTTTATAAATTATTATCAATCAGATATTATTATTAATCAAAGTTTGTGATATTATTCATCTTTTGCATTGGATTGAATCTGTTTATTGAGGAACGTTTATGTGGAAAACCTCAGAAAGGAAAAATCCCTCCAGAGTTGAGCTTCATCGAGGTGACATTAGCACCGCTTCGGCTGTTTTACCTCCTTTCTCTTGTTTTTTCCACTGCGAAGTATCACAGGCTATAAATAAGAAACAAATTAATAGAGAGAAAATCAATAGGAGGACATTAGAGCTCTAATTTGGTGTCTTAAAGGGGCGTCCTCTCGCTGAATGTTGAGAAATTGGCTCAAGTACTGATTCATGGAGGACAAGTCCACTGCTCGAAGACATCGCCATAAAGACACACACATTAAAACCATTAACAGGGCATCCAGAATGAATAAAGATCAGCCAAGACCTGCTCTTCATAACCCTCAAACATGCTGATTTGAGCTCAAATAAAAGCATTCATCAGGCCACACGCTCAGTTTGATGGTTAATGCTGTTAGGGACGGATTTAGTGAATTATAGACATTCGCACACATTTACTTGGATCACGTTTCCTTTCTCTGTTTCGATGCTTGCTGCTGCACAGCGGTGCTACATAGTTGTGTCCAATTTTTCTATATATTTTATCTAAATGTCATCATTTTACATCACCCAGTGTGGTTACAGTATTCACTCACACACATATAAATATATATATATATATATATTTTTTTTTTTAATAAAATAAAAACATATTTAAATACATATATTTAGTATTTAATATTCTTATAAATATAGTAACATAAATATAATATATTTATATCCTAAAGCATGTTTACGTCATGCAAATAAGTCTGCCTCACCTCAAAACCAAGATTTAAAAAAAATTATAATAATCTAAATTAGGCTTAAAATTAATTTAAGACTTTTATTATTATTATTATTATTATTATTATTATTATTATTATTATTATTATTATTGTTATTATTATTATTATTATTATTATTATTATTATTATTATTATTATTATTATTATTTTGCATGCCAAAATAGTGTTTTGGCAAACTTAAGATAAAAATAGAAATTATATTTAAAAATAATTTTTAGGAATTATTTTCATGGCAACATTGCTTTCAAGCACATTATGATTTATAAAAAAAATATATATATTTTATTTTTAAAGCATTTCTACATCATAATAATATTTTGTGCATGCTGATTTAATTGTAAAGTCTGCCTCAAAATCAAGATAATAAAAAATCTAAATTGTATTTAAAAATAAATGTTTAATATTAATATTCATTCATTCTTTGTTTGTTTTCATGACAATTATTAATATATTTTTTATTTATTTAAAAATATTCTAAAGCAAACATCAGCAAGGTAATATTTGCTAATATTTGTTTTAATTAAAAAGTAATTCTAATGAAAATTACCTTTTAGTATATATATATATATATATATATATATATATATATATATATATATATATATATATATATATATATATATATATATATATATATATATATATATATATATATACAGATACATCAAACTTACAAGAACATGATAGAAAAATATCAGGCTTAATTTTAGCCAACATATAATTTCATATTTTTCTTCCTTTTATTTTTCAGTCAAATACACCTGCTGAAAAGAAACAACTGCACTGAGAGCGTTTCTTTAATTCCACGAAAGTCTCTGGATACAGCGATTCATTCTTGTATTGTGTTTTCAAGGTCTGCTTGAACAGCCTTGAGCTCCAGGTTTTTCTCTGAAGGTGCTTCTCCATCTGTGAGACACAAAACATCTGAGTGCAGATAAAGGCAGAAACAAAGGTCACTGCCGTAAAGTCACATTTGTCTGGACTAATGACATCAATTATGTTCATTAGGGCCTTAAGCATTTGTTTTAATAATCTCTTGCTCAATATAAAAAATAGATCATTTTTGGCAGGAACACAGAGAGCTGATAAACGTGTGGCTTATCATTATTATCCCTTCATGCCACAGTGAAAAACAAACTATTTTCAGCGGTTCGATAATAACAAATGAGTTTAATCTGGACGTTTCATTTTGTGGTTGGAGGCTTTTTGTTTGATTGCTATAAAAACTTTAGGAAACATTAGGAGTTTTAGATGGCTCATGTTTCTACTTAAACATTTAAATGAACGTTATTTACTTTATTTACATATCAGTTCATTATATGGTGGACCGTTCCTGCAAAAATTTATAATGAATAATCAAGTGAGCGAGCAAGAACTTTTTTTTTTTTTTTTTTTTTTTTTTATTAATTATTTTCTTTTATTTATTCATTTATATCCTCCATAATTGCAGGAAAAACAGCCATAAATTCTATTCAGCACAACTGCTTTCAACAATGATAATAATAAGGAAGCTAATAATATGCAAATCTTCATATTAGAATGATTCCTGAGCGTTCATGTGAAACTGAAGACTGGAGTAATGATGCTGAAAATACAGCTTTGATCATTGCAATAAATTAGATTCTAAAATATATCAAAAGAGAAAACAGCTTTTTTAAATTGCGATAATATTAATGCTTTTTTCTGTATTTTTGATCAAATAAACGCAACATCGTTGAGCATAAAAAACTTTCAAAAAGTGAGATCTAAATATATTTCTGCACAGCTTTCTGCTGCTTTGCACTGCTCCATCACAGTCCCTCATTATTCAATTAGACACACTTTAATTTGTTCATCGGACCAAAGCTCTAAGCATTTAGTGTATTATTAACTGTTCCACATGCTCCTTTATGCTGCTGATGTAGCCTTCAGAAGTATATAAAATTACATTTGTTACTATCTTTTCTATCAGACATACCTTACTGTTTTATCTGATGTCGTACCAAAAGCATGTTTTCTAAGCAGTTGCTGTGGCAAGATCAGTATTTCAGACGTTTGAGTCCAAGAGCGATTGCATTATGAAACATAATTCACCTTTGTGACAGTGTTAGTTGATTCCCGTCATGCGTTTGTGTTTTCTTTTTCTTATCTCTTTGGTTTGAAACAAAGCAAAAGTAAGCACTTACACAGCTAACAAATGTGGGTTAAGAAAACATGTAGATACATTGTTTTGAATGTTTCAAAAATGTTGAAATGTCCAGTTTTCTTCTTGTTGTTTATAATGTTTATAATGTTACAAAAACGTTTATCCCCTGCATTTTTTTAGAATGTTCGACTGACTTAATTTTCACTCAAAATGTAACATTATTTGAATGTTTATTGCATATATTCTAATAACCTTAAAATGTTCTTTTGTCACGATTAGAATGTTATTTAAAAGTTATTTAAACGTTTCTTAAAAATTCTTCAAATTTAATTTTTACCCAAAACGTTATTTGAATGTTTATTTTTAATATTCTAAGAACATTAAAATGCACAGTTTCTTTATCATCATTATAACTTTATTGAAACGTTACAAAAACGTTTTTTTTTTTTATTCTACTAATTTTATTTTTACCCAATGTATAAACCTTTTTGAAGGTTTATCTTTTATATCTAAGACAAATTTTTATATTCACTATTTGAATGTTATATAAATGCTATAAAAATGTATTTTTACCCAAAAGTCTAAGTAATTGAAACATTTATTTTTTATATTCTAAGAACATTAAAATGTCTGTTGTTTTTAATCATCATTAGAACGTTATTTCTATAACAATATTTGAACATTTATGGTTCATATTTTAAGACGTTAAAATGTAATTTTCTTGTTGCAATTAGAATGTTATTTAAAGGTTACATAAACGTTTTCTTAAACATTCTCCTAATTTTATGTTTACCCAAAATAAAACATTATTTGAATGATTAATTAATAAATGTCCATTTTTGTTTATTGTAAATATAACTTTATTGCAATATTAGAAAAACATTTTTAAATAATCTACTAATTTTATTTGTATCCAAAATAAAACGCAATCCGAACGTTTATTTTTAATATTCTAAAAGCATTCAAATGTCCAGGTTTCGTTACCATTATTATAAGGTTATTTAAAGGTTACAATAACTTTTCTTACAAGATTCTAAAAAATGTAACATTATTTGAACATTTATTTTGAGTATTCTAAGAATGTGAAAATGTCCGGTTTTCTTGTCACGAATAGAACGTTACGAAAAACTTTCATCAAGTACAAAAAACATAAAACGTTTCAAAAATTTTGTTTTTATAATGTTTTCTCTCAACGTATTGAGAATGTACATCAAATATCAATATAGTTCCAGAAACGTTCCAGAAACATTACATTAAGAAATTTATTTATATTGAGAAAATATTTAGCTCTAATATTCGCGAATGTTTAAATAACGTTTCCCTGGGTAGAAACACCAGGTGTGTTTTATAACCTCCAACGTGTTCTCTTGTCGTGATTAGAATGTTATTTAAAAGTTATTTAAACGTTTCTTAAAAATTCTTCAAATTAAATTTTTACCCAAAACGTTATTTGAATGTTTATTTTTAATATTCTAAGAACATTAAAATGCACAGTTTCTTTATTGTGATTATAACTTTATTGAAACGTTACAAAAAAGTTTTTTTTAAATTCTACTTATTGTATTTTTACCCAATGTATAAACCTTTTTTGAAGATTTATTTTTTATATTCTAAGACAAATTTTTATATTCACGATTTGAATGTTATGTAAATGCTATAAAAAATTATTTTTGCCCAAAATTTTAAGTAATTGAAACATTTATTTTTAATATTCTAAGAACATTAAAATGTTCGTTTTTTTATCATCATTAGAACGTTATTTAAAGGTGAAAAAACATTTCTTACCAAAAAAAGATAACAATATCTGAACATTTATGGTTCATGTTTTAAGAACATCAAAATTAAATTTTCCTGTTGCAATTAGAATGTTATTTAAAGGTTACATAAACGTTTTCTTAAACATTCTCCTAATTTTATGTTTACCGAAAATAAAACATTATTTGAATGATTAATTTGAATAAATGTAAATTTTTGTTTATTGTGATAAACTTAAATATATATATAACTTTATTGCAATGTTACGAAAACGTTTTTAAACATTCTACTAATTTTATTTGTATCCAAAATAAAACGCAATCCGAACGTTTATTTGTAATATTCTAAGAATATTCAAATGTTCAGGTTTCGTTAACATTATTATAAGGTTACTTAAAGGTTACAATAACTTTTCTTACAAGATTCTAAAAAATGTAACATTATTTGAACATTTATTTTGAAGAATGTGAAAATTTTCGGTTTTCTTGTCACGAATAGAACGTTACGAAAAACTTTCATCAAGTACAAAAAACATAAAACGTTTCGAAAATGTTGTTATTATAATGTTTTCTCTCGACGTATTGAGAATGTACATCAAATATCAATATAGTTCCAGAAACGTTCCAGAAACATTACATTAAGAATTTATTTATATTAAGAAAATATTTAGCTCTAATGTTCGCGAATGCTTAAAAAACATTTCTCTGTTAGCTGGGTAGAAACACCAGGTGTGTTTTATAACCTCCAACGTGTTTCCTCTCCTCTACTGAATGAGAAATAGTCTGGCTGAGAAGTTGGCCAAAAATTCCGGCTGTCATTCCATAAAGAAATATGATATTTAAATGTAGTAATTCTCTTTAGAAAGACAACTCGCTTGACCGGACACTTCAACCTCGGCTTATGCACGCATCAACATGTTGAACTGACATCAATTTACAGCAAGGACTTAAAGCTACAGATGTACATGAAAAGCAATAAGGAAGACAAATGTCCACCCTCTGTAGGGTGCAAATATCTCCCCTCCTCTAGGGGGCGACGAAGCACTCTGAAAATACAGGAAACTCAAAGCTAAGGAAGCTTAACCAAACTGTTGCAACCATCTAAATATCACTGGAAACCAATGGTAAGATGACCTTCTGTTAACAAACACTCATGCATATCGCCAGCATCAACAGGTGTGTTTTGTCGAGTTGCACAAAATTATGTCCTCGACTTGGAAGGAGCAAGTTTCCAACCGTAGCATATATTTGAGTCCCTCAGTGGTCAAAAGCAACAAATCTGATCTTAGAATAATAAATGAGTTAGTGTTTTTATCCCGAGGAACAGCAGGACTCCTGAACGTCTTGTTTTTCATGGAAACACCTTGGAAAAACATATTTCTTTTGCTCTGTTTTTCTTCTTGTGTGTCTTTTGCTTCCCGTTCACGTTTGCGCGCTGATGTTTTTGATGATCATGAGGTCAAACGCTCTCTCTGTGATGGATGAGGAGGCCCTAATGTGCTCTAATGTGACTTTATAGAGAAAGAGAGAGACGGCAATCTTATCAAATCATCTTTTGAACTTTCAGCACTTTCAGAATTAAGAATTAATGCATGGTTGCTTCTGGTGAGAATGAAAGCTCATTGTCCAAACAACGGATCCGTTTAGCATGTTTCCGTATGAGCACATAAGAGCACGAATTACTGAATTTCACAATTAATTGCAAAGAAGCCTCAAATAACAATAATTCAATTTAACCTGAAATTGTCAATTAAAAAGACTGAAGTAGTGTTTTCTTGTATAACACATACTCTAATCTTTTTTTGCATCTTTGAATATATATACTCTTCAAATTGTTACATTTAAAAAATAATTGCAAGTAACTCATTGGATGTTGAAGCAGAGAGACTGAAGTACTTTGTTCTTCAGTAATCTTTGATTTATTTACAACTTAAATTTTTTTCCCCAATGATGGATTAAAAATTTTTGCTCAGAAATTGCTATATTTACAAACAAATGACAAGCAACACTATGAATTTTGACAAACGTGAAATTTGAAAGTGGAAACACTGAAATAGTATTTTAAGGTGAGACACTGCAGGCAAACACACTGTTTTTTCAAGCACCTGTCAATTTTGAGATTTTGGGCTTTTTGGTTTTTCATAAAGTGCTTTTTCAAACTAGTGGAAGGAAAACATCTAAAAGACACTGTTAAGTGTTTCTTTTATAGCACTTTATCGTCTCGGTTACGTACGTAACCCTCGTTCCCTGATGGAGGGAACGGAGACGTTATGTCGACCGACAAATGGGGTCTCACTTGGGAGGCCAATCATCTCTGATTTTAAGAGAAAACGCCAATGAAATTGGCAAGTGGATTAGCACACCTGAGCCACTCCCCGTGTCAGCGGGTATAAATAGGGCGACAGGTGCATCCACTCATTAGGTTTTACGCTGAGGAGCCGAGAACGTGTCCCGGCAACAGCGAATGGTTCAAGGTTGTGGCATGGGGACATAACGTCTCCGTTCCCTCCATCAGGGAACGAGGGTTACGTACGTAACCGAGACGTTCCCTATCTGTCGGTCACTACGAGTTATGTCGACCGACAAATGGGGTCCTATGGAAAACGCCATAACCTGAACCTCGTCACAACCCTGAGGCGCTGCAATTGTTGACAAGCCTTGGCGTGCCACAAAAGCTACGCTTAAGGTCGTAACCTTCCCAAAGCCCCAGCGCAAATTCACTGACCTTGGTACCGAAGGGGCCAAAGGGTGAGTACATCGCTGCTGGAGAAGGCCATGCTGCTGTTCCGCCCACATAAAATAAATGGAAGGGATTTCAACCTTCAGTGAAAGATTGCTTCAAATCTTCCCTATTTGTTCTTTCAGCTGGCAAGACAATGGGGAAGCGAGCCTAGGAAAGGCCGCTACGGAGACCACATCCTACCCGTAGGGAGGTGACATGTGGATATACCGATATGGACTGACCCAGGGGGCAGTACTACATATGGAAAGGGTCTCTGAGGCAGGTCCTACCTTGGAGCAGGGATGGAACGGCTGCCAGAAGAGACTGACAGAGCGATCTGTCAAGGGAAGACACGGGTTTGCCAAAAGGGAAACCTTACCGTGGAAGAAAACACATATGGGATTACCCGTAGGGAACCCAGCCATATGGACACCTAGCCCAGTACAGGGGCTGACCGGCTCCGGGCATGCTAACGCCAGTACTGGGCCTGGCGACAGACTGCTCCGCCAAGTCTGACGCCGAGGGTGCTGGAGGATGCTCGACCAGGGTACGCCAACCGGGGAACTCTACTGGGAGAAGAAGGCGCTCACATCCCCGTGTTAGGGGGAATGGCGCAGCAAGCGAGACACCCAGCCAGCCCTTCCCGCCAATTACCTGTTACCCAACACACGGGAGGAAACTGGCTCTACACGGAGGTTGTAAAACCTCGCAAAGGTGTTAGGTGTCGCCCAGCCCGCAGCTCGACAAACGTCTGCCAGAGAGGCGCCGTGCGCCAACGCATAGGAGGAGGCCACACTCCGTGTGGAGTGGGCCCTCACCCCCAGGGGGCACGGCTCGCCTTAGGAATGGTAAGCCAAGGCGATGGCGTCCACTATCCAGTGGGCCAACCTCTGCTTAGAGACAGCCTTCCCCTTCTGCTGACCTCCAAAGCAGACCAGGAGCTGCTCAGAGCTTCTGAAGCTCTGGGTGCGGTCCACGTATATGCGAAGCGCTCTTACGGGACACAGCAACGACAAGGCTGGATCTGCCTCCTCCAGGGGCAGCGCTTGCAGGTTCACCACCTGGTCTCGGAAGGGAGTGGTGGGAACCTTGGGCACGTATCCAGGCCGGGGTCTCAGGACAACGTGAGAGTAGGCCGGCCCGAACACAAGGCACTCTTCACTTACCGAAAATGCTTGGAGGTCCCCGACCCTCTTGATGGAAGTGAGCGCGATCAGGAGCGCTGTCTTGAGAGACAGGAACTTCAGCTCAACCGAATCCAGCGGCTCAAAGGGACCCCTCTGAAGTCCCGCCAGGACAATAGAGAGGTCCCAGGAGGGAATCAGGGGTGTCCTAGGAGGATGTAACCTTCTGGCACCCCTCAGGAACCTAACGATCAGGTCATGCCTCCCCAGGGACCGGCCGTCCACTGCATCGTGATGTGCTGCAATGGCAGCCACATACATCTTCAGGGTGGAGGGTGACAGCCCACGCTCCAGCCTACCTTGCAGGAAAGAAAGCACGACTCTGACCGGCCAAGCCCCTGAGAGAGAAGGTCTCTCCTCAGGGGGATGCGCCAGGGAGGGGCTGTCACGAGGAGCATGAGTTCCGAAAACCAGGTCCGGGTGGGCCAGTAAGGCGCAACCAACAGGACCTGTTCCTCGTCCTCCCTGACCTTGCACAGTGTCTGTGCGAGCAGGCTCACTGGGGGAAACGCATACTTGCGTAAAGCCCGAGGCCAGCTGTGTGCCAGTGCATCTGTGCCCAGGGGGGCCTGGGACAGGGAATAGTACAGCTGGCAGTGGGAGGACTCGTGGGAAGCAAACAGGTCTACCTGGGCTTCCCCGAATCGACTCCAAATCAGCTGGACCGTCTGGGGATGGAGTCGCCATTCCCCGGGGAAAGTGAGCTGTCGTGAGAGCGCGTCGGCTGCACGATTGAGCTCCCCCGGGATGTGGACAGCGCGCAGCGACTTGAGCCACGTCTGACTCCAGAGGAGGAGATGACGGGCGAGTTGAGACATGCGGCGTGATCGTAACCCGCCTTGTCGGTTGATGTACGAAACAGCCGCAGTGTTGTCCGTGCGGACCAACACGTGCTTGTCCAGCACTAGCGGACGAAACCGTCGCAAAGCTAGATGCACTGCCAGCAACTCCAGGCAGTTGATGTGCCAAAGCAGTCGAGGTCCTGTCCAGGACCCTGAGGCTGCCTGCCCGTTGCATGTCGCGCCCCAGCCCGAGTTGGAGGCATCTGTTGTGACAACAACGTGCCGGGACACTTGTTCTAAGGGCACACCGGCCCGTAGAAAGGCAAGGTCCGACCAAGGACTGAATAGGCGGCGACACATCAGTGTGATGGTGACACGATGTGTACCGCGGCGCCATGCCCATCTCGGGACTCGGGAGTGTAACCAGTGCTGAAGTGGTCTCATATGAAGCAACCCGAGCGGCGTGACTGCGGCTGCGGATGCCATATGCCCCAGGAGCCTCTGAAAGTGTTTCAGCTGTACCACTGTCCTGCCTCTGAAGGAACTCAGGCAGTTCAGCACTGAGTGGGCACGCTCGCTGGTGAGACGTGCCGTCATACTCACAGAGTCTAACTCCATACCGAGATAAGAGATTCTCTGCACAGGGGAGAGCTTGCTCTTCTCTCGGTTGACCTGAAGCCCCAACTGACTGAGGTGCCGAAGCACGAAGTCCCTGTGATCGCACAACTCTTCTCGGGACCGGGCCATAATGAGCCAGTCGTCGAGATAGTTGAGGATCCTGATGCCCACTTCCCAAAGTGGGGCAAGGGCGCCCTCCGCGACCTTCGTGAAGACACGGGGGGACAGGGAGAGCCCGAAGGGGAGGACGTTGTACTGCCATGCCTGACCCTCGAAAGCAAAGCGCAGGAACGGTCTGTGACGAGGGAGGATAGAGACATGAAAGTACGCGTCTTTCAGGTCGATCGCTGCAAACCAGTCCTGGGGCTGAACGCATTTGATAATGCGTTTCTGCGTCAACATCCTGAACGGGAGCTTGTGTAGGGCCCGATTCAAGACTCGCAGATCCAGGATAGGTCGAAGGCCACCGCTCTTCTTGGGCACGATGAAGTAAGGGCTGTAAAACCCCGTCCTCATCTCGGCTGGAGGGACCGGCTCGATTGCATCCTTCGCCAGGAGGACAGCAATCTCCTCGCGCAAGACAGGGGCGTCCTGGACTGCCACCGAAGTCTCGAGCACGCCATTGAACTTGGGGGGTCGCCGGGCGAATTGAATCGCATAGCCGAGTCGAACCGTCCGGATGAGCCAGCGTGACGGGTTGGGCAGCGCAAGCCACGCTCCCAGATACCGTACAAGTGGCACCAAAGGGACAGTCGACATACCCGCAGTGGTGCAGCGATGGGGAGTCGTGCCGGAAGGCCCAGAAGGCACTGCGTCCTGGGTCATCGCAACCACACTCCTCGTGTTCCCGGAGGAACTGGCCAGAGACGCGTGGAGAGGCGTTGTGTCTCCGAACCGCGACCTGCTGGCCGCTGGCGAAAGGGGGAGTCGTGGGTGAGAGTGAGGAAGCTGTGCGTCGCTCATTGTCAAGCCACGAGCCTTGCAACTCGGAGGAAGGAGAATTTGCTCTTTTATTGAAAATGTGGGTACCACTGGCCGTCCGGCCAGTGGCGGAACAGAACAAAACAGAAACTGAAGATTCTCCGCCCGGCCCTCCTCCGGGGGAAGGAGTGGCGCTGTCTTCGCCATCTCCTGAAGAGCAGTTCTCCGCATCTCCGAGTTGCCCGTGTCAGGGCCGCTTGGTCGACTTCCTGGAGGACTTCGCAGCCGGGAGTGACACGGGGGGCGCCGCTCTCCTGCGCGGGGCTCGACGCGCCGGCCTCGAAGAACTCTCAGCACGGGGCGGAGCTGGCGTAGAGGACGCAGGGGGGCGCCCACGGCGACGAGCAGGCTGAGGCGCTACCCGCGACGGAACGGTGGCAGCCGGAGAGACACGTCGGGGCAGGATGTGCTGGATGGCCTCAGTCTGCTTCTGTACCGCCGAGAACTGCTGGGCAAAGTCCTCGACAGTGTCGCCGAACAGGCCTGCCTGGGAGATGGGGGCGTCGAGAAAGCGCGCTTTGTCCATGTCCCTCATCTCAGCCAGGTTCAGCCAGAGATGCCGCTCCTGGACCACCAGCGTGGACATCGCCTTCCCGAGGGACCGCGCCGTGACCTTCGTTGCCCGTAAGGCGAAGTCAGTTGCCGTGCGCAGCTCCTGCATCAACCCCGGGTCGGTACCACCCTCGTGCATGGCTTTGAGTGCCTTGGCTTGGTGTACCTGCAGGATAGCCATGGCATGCAGGGCAGAGGCAGCTTGGCCCGCAGCACTGTAAGCCTTGGCAGCGAGTGCGGCCGTCAGCTTACAGGCCTTGGACGGGAGGCGCGGACGATTCCTCCAAGTGGCGGCGTTTTGTGGGCACAAGTGCACCGCAACCGCCCTCTCCACCTGGGGAACCTCTACGTACCCCCTGGCTGCCCCGCCGTCAAGGGTGGTGAGGATGGAAGAGGGAGACGAGCGGCTTCTGGCCGTGAAAGGGGCCGTCCACGACTTCGTCACCTCTTCATTCACCTCCGGGAAGAAAGGCACCGGAGCAGAACGAGGTTGTGAGCCGCGTCCCGCGCCGAGAAACCAATCATCCAGCCGTGAGGGCTCGGGACTGGGCGGTGTAGTCACCTCCAGTCCGATACTCACGGCTGCCCGGGCAAGCATGGCCGACAACTCCAAGTCCGATTCGGCAGTAGCGACAACACCCGAGGGGGGCAGCCCCGCCGAACCTTCATCCTCAGAGGTCGATAACCCATCCCCCGATGCAGCAATCGACATCTGGTCTTCGGGCGGCGCACCGAAAGACACGCTGGGACCGCTGTGAGACGGCCCAGCAGAATCAATCGGCAGCTGCACGGGACAGTCGCTGCGTGAGGAGTGAGAGGTCCGTGGGGCGTGGCCCGGCGGAGAAGCTCTCACTGTGATCCTCAGATCTCCCAGAGCGCCAGCCGGCGGCCCTCTGCTCGAGCCAGAGAGACCGGGACGGGTGGCGACAGAGGGGTCTGCTGCACTCCCCTTGAGGAGTGAGAGACGCGATCGCAGCGCTGCCATGTTCATACGCCCACAGTAGACGCATGAATCATCCACGAGCGCAGCCTCAGCGTGTTGGACGCCCAGACACTGCAGACAACGCTCGTGACCGTCAACCGAAGACAGGAAACGACCGCATCCAGAAGGACACGGACGAAACGGCATCTTGAAAAAGACGCGAATCGTCCGTGATTTGCTCTTTTAGAGAACTGTCTCTTTTAGCCGAAGCGCCCAGGGGAATCGCCGTCTCGCAGGGACACCACTGTAACGCGCCGTCACACCGACCAGGAACAGCTCTACCAAAAACAAAGATGAATGGCTTTGTAGTGATCTTCTTCATCGACTACTCGGCTCCGAAGCAAAAATCTAATGAGTGGATGCACCTGTCGCCCTATTTATACCCGCTGACACGGGGAGTGGCTCAGGTGTGTTAATCCACTTGCCAATTTCATTGGCGTTTTCTCTTAAAATCAGAGATGATTGGCCTCCCAAGTGAGACCCCATTTGTCGGTCGACATAACTCGTAGTGACCGACAGATAGGGAACTGTTTGTGTCAATAGATTTCAATTACAATACATATTTTTAAAGGCCGTTTTCTCAAAATGAGTTTTTTCTTCAACACTGAGCCATAAATCTCCACTTCAGTAGCACTTACACACACCAAACTTGACATTTTTATTCCTGTCTATATTCTGAAGGATTTTACAGAGGGATTTGTTCATATATATTTTCCATGATTATATACAACATTTTATTCCCCCCAAAATTGTGAAAATATATTGTTTTTTGGCTGTTCAAAATATTTTCTCAATTATGGAGTGACAAAAAAAGATACCCAGAATTCCCTCTGTAAAAACATTTGACTCTAATATGTCAAAAAAATTAAACAAAAATTTTGAAACTGACTTCATCTAGTGTTCAGATTTTTGTACTAGACGTTTATTCAAATTAGCACATATTTCATTAAATAATGCCTCATTTGCATATTTAAACATAACATTTTTGAAAACTTGTAATACAAAAAATGTATAATCAATGTAATCAATCAACTGGGTAAGTAAGGTGATAACTCTTAGTTATTTTTTTTGCCCTATTCACCTGCAGTGTCTCGCCTTAAGTTAGACAGTAATCTTTATTCTATTTACAACTTCAAACTTTTTTTTTTAAGTGTAGGATTTACTTTTAAACTTTTAGAAGTAAATGTCATATATTATATTCAAACAGCAACTCATTGAATTGCATGTAAAATAAATTTAAAAAAAGTTTCTGAAATATTTTGTTGTAAAATGTATTCTAAAAAAAATGAAAGTGTAGGATTTACTTAGAAATTACCAGTAAAATTAACAGTAAGTAAATGAATAAAAAGATAAAGAAATGGCTAGTAACACATTATGTATGAGGCGATATATATATATATATATATATATATATATATATATATATATATATATATATATATATATATATATATATATATAAAACAAAAATGAAAAAAATTTATTTTCTTGAAAAACATACCATCGTAATCTTATTTACAGCTTGAATTTTTTTTTTTTTTTTTTTTACCATCTATCAAAAAATGATTTGGCACAGTTAAAATGTTTTAATTTCTGTTTCGAAAGCATAATTAATCCGAATGAACTGTGCAGTGCAGGAGAAACAGAGTTTAATATAAATCTAATTTTGCAGAAGATTTTGGTTCTGAGAAAGAGCATTTTACTTGGGTCAGATTCTTGAGTCAGTATAATACCGAGGCTGTCCTAAATCTCCTGTTGACACACACAAGTAGCTGCTGAACAGTGAAGGCTCTCGTGTTGCATGCAGTAATCCGTTAATTATTGAACGGATGAGCGTGATCCTTTAAAACAAACACGCGTGATTGTTTCTGCTGGCCAGGATATCTACTGTACCTGGAGCAGAACTTGTGTGTGTTTCTCCAGCCCAGTGTGGAAATCTCAATTCTTCACAGCTGTTTCAGCTCAGAGTGTTTTGGGCGGTTCATGATAACAGAACGGAGCGGCTCGTATACACTGGGACAGGATCCACGGCGAGAAGTGTTGTGACTCTGCTAATGAAAACTTGTTGTTTAGATCAGGTCTGTGTTTTTGATGAGGTTTTCCTGAAGGCACACGGCAGATCGGAGCAATGCATGCCTTTGATTAGATGCACGAGCTGAGCTCAGCTTTAATGTCAGTGTTTTGCTGTGCACGTTCAAGAAGTTCAGATTCCCCGAGATTCAGACTGCATCATGCTTTAAAGGAATAGTCCACCCAAAAATGTCAGGATGATCAGGATGAGTTTGTTTCTTCATCAGGTTTGTAGAAATGCAGCATTGCTTCAGTGTCTCATCAATGGATGCTCTGCAGTGAATGGGTGCCGTCAGAATGAGAGTCTGATAAAAACATCACAATAATCCACAGCACTCGAGAAGACAAGCTGAAACACATGCAGCATTGAGACGTTTTTACTAAAATACGAGTGTGTCACATGGAAATCCACACACATAGCTGTTTTTTAAACTGTACTTGATCTGTGCAAATTTCTCTCCTGATTCAGACCAGACCACTTTTTCACTGGAAAAAGTTTTATTACGGATTATGGACTCATATTTGACTTTTTAGCACATTTTTATGGTACATGCATTAAGCCAATATCTTTGCAATTCCATTAGTTGCCACCAGGGGCAATGCCACTAACTCAATGTTGCTTGCAGTCTCTTTTCTGTTCAGCGATGCAGAGAATAACTGTATTTGCACATTTCAGTTGTAGATTTTCAACAATACACAGTTAAAATGAACCATGGCAGGGTTTCTGTGGATCTTAAAAACTCTTAATTCGCCATTCTACTGATTAAGTTGAAGATATGAAGTCTTGTTTTCTGAGTAACTGAACAAAACGACGTGAGGCTATGCATAAAACAAGAACAAATATCTGTAGGGGTTAATTATAAGCTCATTTTGATCCATTTCTTGTGAAACAAGGCGTCATATTTTGTAATTTTCCTCCTCAGATTAATATATCTCGATGTAAGAATATGTTGACATTTACACTAGAAACGAGACTAATATACTGATGAAGAACATGCAATAATGCATTGCGGGGCGGCTATTCTGGATTGCAGTTTTTTTGAGTATTTCTTCATGCACTGGGAATATCTCAAGTAAATGTAAAACATAAGTGAAAATTTTTTCAATACAATACAAAAAAAAAAAAAAAGATATTTACATTTCTCTGAAAACAAGTCTTATTATCTAAGGATTTTTTTGATGTTTTAACGGGAAACTAGTTAAAAACTACTTTAAAATCATTGATATACTTTTTTTTTTAACTTTTTTAATTTTTATATATATATTTTTAAATTGGACTTTACTTTTATATGTTCTATTTTAATTAAAAATGTATTTAAAATATAGTCATTTTGTTGTGTTTTTTCATTTTTATTTTTAAATAGGTCTATATATATATTTGTAACTAATTTATTTATTTCAAATTTAATTAATTTAAATTAAAATAGTTGAAACAAAATTTGTATTTTTATTATTTTAAATCAGTTAATTTTATGTCAAATAATGCTTTTTTTATGGTTTTAGTTAATAATGACCCTGTTAAAAACTAAATAAAAGTCATTATGAAGAAAATACGTTTTTTTTTTCTTTGCAGCTCAGTTCTGTCATCATGTCTATGTATATATATATATATGTGTGTGTGTGTGTGTGTGTATTCAGTAATTGTATTTTACATATATATCAATGTAAATGATAAATTTTACATTATATTATTATTATTTTGTAAAATGAATTAAAACGTAATGGAGATCTTTCGAAAGCTGTATTTTAAACTTTTGACTTGTTGCTAATATACTGACAAATCGTAACCCATTCAATTTATTCCCTAATTTTTTTTTACTTGGTCTGAAAACGCTCTTTAAAAACTGTACCTTCATAAAAGCTGCAGAAAGCCTGGATGATAAAACCATGAACCTGTGTCTGAGCTGAATGTGATTTCCATGTGGTTCCCGTGATCCTCCCATTGTCATTCCAGCAAGGTAACGCAAATGCCAGAAGAACACAAACTAAATCCATCAAACAGTGAATGAATAAAAGCCTGGTATCTTTCTGGATTCACATGTCTGAGGTTATTTTCAGCCGCCGGCTCCGCAGGCCAACGCAGATGTCTCGGCCAATGACCCGAGTCTTCATTAATATGTATGTTGACAATAGACCCAAGAATAAAAACCTCTCTCCTCTGTTTCTCCTCTCCTGTCCCAGCGGGCCACTGATTACCCACAATCCCTTCCCTCAAGCATGCAGCGAATGTGCTGAGTGTTTTAAACAAGTGCATCTCTTCTGTTTTAAAGCATAAATGTGATGGACGGATGCATTGAAAGATCAGACGATCGCTCTAATGTGTAGAGACGCCCTCTCTCTTCCTGTATCTTACTCGTTAGCCTCTTTAATTAAGAGAGCGTCGTTCTGTGGGAAAGAATGGAGCAGGAAAAGCTTCCTGACTCTGTGCCAGGTTAGATTGGGTTTCTCTGTTAAGCTCTGGGCCAGTAATGGAAGCAAGTCAAGCTTGTCAACAGATGCTGTGCTGCAGGATCCGTGTCTCGTCTGCTGAAGCACAAAAGGCATTTCCTGTGGCTTACGGAGGATACGATAAAGATACTGGCAAATATATATATTTATTTATTTATTTATTATTATTTTTTTTTTATAGGAACATATGCTTGGGTGCACAAAAAATTAAATAAATAAATAAAATCAGGAAACAAGATATTAATTTGGTGGAAATATATTAAAATACAGCAACCTTTGCACTGCACTGGGAACATTTATATTTTTGTCTAAATTATAGATTTTATTCCAAGTTTTTTTTTTCAAATATGTCTACATATATGTCTACATATATATATATATATATATATATATATATATATATATATATATATATATATATATATATAGTTTTTGTTTTTTAGTACTTCGACTTGAACTAAAAAAATTATTTATTATTTATTTTTTTTTTTTATTATAATTTTTCTTTTATTTTACATTTTTATATTGATTAATGTTCGTTTTAGGTAAGGTAATTTTTTTTGTTTTTACGTTTAGTAAAATTACTGAGTAAAATTGTTGTTATTATTATTATTTCCTTCCTAAAAATGCTGCATGATATATTATTTGTAAACTTATGTACAACTGTTCTTTTTAATATATATATATATAATTCTTTTTTTATTTATAAAATCATTCATCATCAAAGCTCAGTAAATATTGGTCACTGCTGACTACTCACTAAAAACATCCTAAGTGCAGTTTTCCAGACCCAGTGTGTCGATCTGCACCATAGAAGCTCTATGGAAGGTTTTGATCATGGCAGAATTACCTCACAGCCTGAACCTGGCCTCCAGTCCTGCCCTCATTAGATGTTGTGTGTCTTTGCGGTGGGTTTCGTGGAGGCTCCTATGGGAATAGCTCGTGCTCACCATTAAGATCCAGCGAGCCAAAGGTGTCGCCTCCCCTCACCTTTACTCTATTAATCATGGGTCTCAGTGAACCCCACACAGATGTCCTTCCTCCCTCAGCGCTTGAGAGCTCTCTTCATCCTCTCGCCCAGACAGTGCTGGATAACAGCATCTGGAGATCTGGTTTCTCTGCAGAGTTAAAGGGTATGGATCGGAGACCTGTGCTAATGAAGGTGTGGTAAGAGACCCAAAACCTCAAACAACGTCCCAGCAACAATAGCACCTCATCGCATGGGAGCTGAAGCCCAGCTGCACTTCATTATTTGTGTTCTTTCCATATTTAGATCCGTCTCGATCCTAAAAGCAGCTCACTGCATATTTGTGGCTGGCCAGTCATGGTGCACTTCTTAAGGACTTCCTGTGCCATTTTTCAAGTGCGCAAAAAAAAAATTGGACCCAGATCCTGCAGATGAGGGGAAAATCCGTCGTATTAAATAGGTGTCGTGAAACATTTTTTCCAGATCAATGCTAAAGGCTGGTTATTTCCTGCACTTTGAGATCAAACGGTTGAGCTCGGATCTGACTGCTCGTTATATATTAGTAATGAAAGACTGAAATATGGTCGAATATGCTACTTTTAGGTAATTGGATGCTACCTGTTTTGTATGAAAGCTGCAGGATAAAAAAAAAAGGCAATTGAGAGTTTATTGCACAAAAGTCTCAAAACTGTGAGATCCAGATTCAGAATGAAGTTATATTAAACTCCTAATTGCAAAATAAAGTCTGAACTGTGAGCAACTCTGAATTGCGAGATATTAACTCTGAGTTGCGAGATGTTAACTCTGAATTGCGAGATGTTAACTCTGAATTGCGAGATGTTCACTCTGAGTTGCGAAATGTTAACTCTGAATTGCGAGATGTTAACTCTGAATTGTGAGATGTTCACTCTGAATTGCGAGATGTTAACTCTGAATTGCGAGATGTTCACTCTGAGTTGCGAGATGTTCACTCTGAATTGCGAGATGTTCACTCTGAATTGCGAGATGTTAACTCTGAATTGCGAGATGTTCACTCTGAATTGCGAGATGTGAACTCTGAGTTGCGAGATGTGAACTCTGAGTTGTGAGATGTTAACTCTGAGTTGCGAGATGTTAACTCTGAGTTGCGAGATGTTAACTCTGAGTTGCGAGATGTTAACTCTGAGTTGCGAGATGTTAACTCTGAATTGCGAGATGTTAACTCTGAGTTGCGAGATGTTAACTCTGAATTGCGAGATGTTAACTCTGAATTGCGAGATGTTAACTCTGAATTGCGAGATGTTCACTCTGAATTGCGAGATGTTAACTCTGAATTGCGAGATGTTCACTCTGAATTGCGAGATGTGAACTCTGAGTTGCGAGATGTGAACTCTGAGTTGTGAGATGTTAACTCTGAGTTGCGAGATGTTAACTCTGAGTTGCGAGATGTTAACTCTGAGTTGCGAGATGTTAACTCTGAGTTGCGAGATGTTAACTCTGAATTGCGAGATGTTAACTCTGAGTTGCGAGATGTTAACTCTGAATTGCGAGATGTTAACTCTGAGTTGCGAGATGTTAACTCTGAATTGCGAGATATTAACTCTGAGTTGCGAGATGTTAACTCTGAGTTGCGAGATGTTAACTCTGAATTGCGAGATGTTAACTCTGAGTTGCGAGATGTTAACTCTGAATTGCGAGATGTTAACTCTGAGTTGCGAGATGTTAACTCTGAATTGCGAGATATTAACTCTGAATTGCGAGATATTAACACTGAATTGCGAGATATTAACACTGAATTGCGGGATATTAACTCTGAATTGCGAGATGTAAACTCTGAATTGCGAGATGTAAACTCTGAATTGCGAGATGTTAACTCTGAATTGCGAGATGTTAACTCTGAATTGTGAGATATTAACTCTGAATTGTGAGATATTAACTCTGAATTGTGAGATATTAACTCTGAATTGTGAGATGTTAACTCTGAATTGCGAGATATAAAACTCTGAATTATGAGATATTATCTCTGAATTGCGAGATATAAAACTCTGAATTGCGAGATATAAACTCAGAATTGTGAGATATAAACTCAGAATTGTGAGATATTAACTTGCGAGATATTAACTCAGAATTGCGAGATATTAACTCTGAATAGTGAGATATTAACTCTGAATTGTGAGATGTTAACTCTGAATTGCGAGATGTTAACTCTGAATTGCGAAATGTTAACTCTGAATTGCGAGATATTAACTCAGAATTGCGAGATGTTAACTCTGAATTGCGAGATGTTAACTCTGAATTGTGAGATATTAACTCTGAATTGCGAGATATTAACTCTGAATTGTGAGATGTTAACTCTGAATTGCGAGATATTAACTCTGAATTGTGAGATATTAACTCTGAATTGTGAGATATTAACTCTGAATTGTGAGATATTAACTCTGAATTGCGAGATATAAAACTCTGAATTGCGAGATATAAAACTCTGAATTATGAGATATTTACTCTGAATTGTGAGATGTTAACTCTGAATTGTGAGATATATTAATTCTGAATTGTGAGATATTTACTCTGAATTGTGAGATGTTAACTCTGAATTGTGAGATATTATCTCTGAATTGTGAGATATATAAATTCTGAATTGTGAGATATTTACTCTGAATTGTGAGATGTTAACTCTGAATTGTGAGATATTAACTCTGAATTGCGAGATATAAAACTCTGAATTATGAGATATTAACTCTGAATTGTGAGATATTATCTCTGAATTGCGAGATATAAAACTCTGAATTGTGAGATATTAACTCTGAATTGTGAGATATAAACTCTGAATTGCGAGATATAAAACTCTGAATTGTGAGATATTTACTCTGAATTGTGAGATGTTAACTCTGAATTGCGAGATATTAACTCTGAATTGTGAGATATTTACTCTGAATTGTGAGATATTAACTCTGAATTGTGAGATATAAACTCTGAATTGCGAGATATAAAACTCTGAATTGTGAGATATTTACTCTGAATTGTGAGATGTTAACTCTGAATTGCGAGATATTAACTCTGAATTGTGAGATATTTACTCTGAATTGTGAGATATTAACTCTGAATTGTGAGATATTATCTCTGAATTGCGAGATATAAAACTCTGAATTGTGAGATAT
>NC_068378.1:27254111-27301611 GCF_023724105.1 Carassius gibelio | reverse complement strand
TCTCTGGCAGTCTTAAATGGGCGCTGTTCTCGTATTGATTTCTGTCTCCTCTTGTGTCTCAGATCGCCAGCTTCCTGTTTCCTCTTCGCTGGTCTTTCCTGTTCATTCACAGCTTCGCTCCATTAAGACCTCAATATTTATCACCTCGAAGTTCAGAATTGCAGAGGATTTTGTGCATTTTCTTCTGCTTCCTTTCTCAGTATTTGTGTCTTGTTTTCCGGTATAAATCTAAATATTTAATATACACTGTATAGATATATAAGAATACATATCATTTTGTTTTTCTGGCATCGTTGGCTGGTATGTTTTCATCTTAAAGGGTTAGTTCTCCCCAAAAATGAAAATTAGCACATAAATTACTCACACAGAAGTCATTCTAGGTGAATATGACTTTTCTTTAATCCAAACCCGGTCTGAGTTATTTCGTCGTTTGATGGCACTCAGCGGGTGTTGCATTGCATCGGTCCAAAAGAAGTTTAATAAAAAGCACATCCATTACAAAAAAAGTGACTCAAATGGCTCAGGGGGTGAACAAAGACCTTCTGTAGTGAATCGATATTTAAAACCTAATAATCCCTTTAATTTAGCTTGCACTCACGGATGTAAAACAGAAGCAGTTCCAGGGGAATGATGTACGGAGGTCGTGTGAGTCTTGTCAAAATCGATGTCTGTTAACAGGAGCAAAGGAAGCAACGTTTTCTTACTTTAGCATAGTAAAGCAGTCTCCTCTTGGCTTGTATCAAAATCCTCTGACATATTTCATCACAAATCCTAATTTTGTACATCAAAAACGCATCGATCGACTTGTTCAACCCCCGGAGCCCATGTTGTGTTCTCCATCACAGTAGCGTTCCTGTATGTGATGCAGTGCTGTCTAAGAGCCGAAGATCACGGGCATCCAGTCTGGTTTTCCGGCCTTGACCCTTATACACAGAGATTGTTCCAGATTCTCTTTGCAATTCTTTGCAATTTTCCTCTGAGAAACTCCTTTCTGATATTGCTCCGCTATTTTTCGCGGCAGCATTGGGGAAATGGTGATCCTCTGCCCATCTTGACTTCTGAGAGACACTGTCGCTCTGAGAGGATCTTTTTATTCCCAATCATGTTCCCAATTGACTTAATAGGTTGCAAATTGGTCCTCTAGCTGTTCCTTATATGTACATTTAACTTTTCCGGCCTCACTTTCAACATTCAATATGTTATCTATATTCTATTGTGAATAAAATACAAGTTTATGAGATCTGTAAATTATTCCATTCCTTTTTTGCTCACAATTTGTACAGTGTCCCAACTTTTTTGGAATCTGGTTTGTATGTATGTGTACAAACATACACACACATACATATACATACATACACACAAACACACACACAGACACAAATATGTATGTGTGTGTGTGTGTGTGTGTGTGTAAGAGAAAGTATTCTACCACCTTCTTTTGGAAGCACAAATCTCGTGTTGCCTGAGAAGAACGGATGACTTATGAACTAGGCCTCAGATGCCAAGAAGAACCACAGCAATTGGAAGGATCTCGAATTACACCAGAGGAGGGTCGTTAAAACAAAAGGCTTGTGGTTCTTTTGTATTGTAAGTTTCAACAGCTCATGCTTAATGACAAAAAAAATTATGGTGAGTTTTGAAGTTATGTTACAATTTTGGGGTTGGTCAGATTACATTGTTTTTTTAGAGAAGTGCACCAAAGCAGCATTTATTTGAGATATATATATGAGATATATATATATAATATTTTATTAATATTTTATTCATTTATTCATTATTTTAAAATAATAGTGGGAATATTTTATGAATTAAATCACAATATAATACACTTTTATACACAGGTTTGCAGTCAGTAAGAAGATGTTAAATTGTTTTTGATAGTCTCTTTTGCTCAACAAGGCTGCATTTATTTGATTAAAATTACAGTAAAAACAGAATAATTGTGAAATATTTTTACAATTTAAAATAAGTGTTCTCTGTGTGAATATCTGTTAAAGTGTAATTTATTTCTGTGATGCTCCGCTGTATTTTCAGCATCATTCCTGCAGTCTTCAGTGTCACATGATCTTCAGAAATCATGAACATGTACTGATTTACTGGTCAAGATACATTTCTAAACATCATCAATGTTGAACACAGTCGTGCTGCACAATATTTTTGTGGAAACCGTGATGCATTTAATTTCTCCGCATTTACAGATAAACAGTTCAAAAGAACAGCAATTACGAAAACTAGAATATTTTTTAAAATAATAAATGTCTTTACTGCCTTGAGTATTAAAATCATTCATTTCTTTCAGATATAAACGTACAGATGCCAAACTGAATGAGTTGTCCTTGGTCTATTTTAAGAATTTATAAGAAAATGTGCAGCTTGTGCTTCTAGCATCAGTCACTAAATGCAACATGCAATTGTTTAAGTCTTGGCTTCTGATTGGTCGATCCAGTCTGAGAGAAGGACAAGGCGTCAAACTGACCAAGTGCAAATGATTATAATACTTTGCTTAAATCTGATTTCTATTTAATGTGAAAGTTCTCAAATTCACACTCTGTCTCTCTCTCTCTCTCTCTCTCGCTCTCTCCCTCCCTCTCTCTTTCTCTCTCTCTCGCTCCCTCTCTCTCTCTCTCTCTCTCTCTCTCTCTGTTCACTTTGGCTCTCGTGCTGAATTCAAACAGTATGGCAGATAAATATATTCATGCGAGGAAGCCAAACATCTGGATTTCCTCTTTCCAACTAGAACGCCATCCCGTCTCATTCCTGCCACATGATGAATGATTTGAGATTGGGAGCATATTACCATCTCATTTAATTAATATGAGGCTGTAGATGTTACGAACTTCACCTGAAATGTCTGTGGTGCAGATGCATGAAAAAGAGCGGCTCGGGCACAAGGACAAACTCTTTTTCTTTTCTGTGAAAGAAAATTGAATGTGTTTAGAGGCTGAGTGAAACAGAAATAGAGACGGTGTCACAATCGATGTTGTTTGCACACTTTAGACTGTGATTTTATGAATGTTTGACACATGAAAACAGAGCGTAAATACAGTGTTTGCTCCTCTGTAATCTGTGGTTAACCTGATAGGGAAAATTATTTCTCCGATAGAAATCGTGGTTATTTGTTGCCAGGTTACTGCATCGTGACAAAAGCCCCTCTTGAGATCAATCAAGATCTGCGCTCTGATTGGCTGAGATCGTCAAGGACCAATTTTGCTAATGTTGCTTGTTTTCTTGCACAGCACAGACACAGGATGCACATGAGCCCACAATAATGCCAAAAACATGTTTATTAGAATTAAAATCTGAGAAATGCATGTATTATTATTTTATTTAATCTTACCCCTGGAAAGCCTGACATGTGAAATAGTCCAGAGATTTTAACAGCGTAGTTTATTTAGACAGATAGTCCATAAAAAAAAGGATTAGTGTATTTGGATAACATCTAAAATAACTTTTTTGAATTCATATAATCTGATAGAGTGAGAATATGGAGGACAAAACTGAGCTGTTTCATTCAGAGACTCAAATTGAGCAAAGTTTGATGCATGTGCTGATATTTATATGGACAAAAAGTATGAAATCTTAATTGTGTAAAGGTAAATCATTGAGATAATTAAATGCGGCATTTAGGGCCTTATAGGTAAGTAATGATAATTTGTAACTGATACGGAACTAGGAAGCCAGTGCAGAGACTGTAAAATTGGGGTAATATGATCATATTTTCTTGACCTGGTAAGGACTCTAGTTGCTGCATTTTGGACTACCTGTAGCTTGTTTATTGACGAAGCAGGACAACCACCTAGAAGTGCATTACAATAGTCCAGTCTAGAGGTCATGAATGCATGAACTAGCTTTTCTGCATCAGAAACAGATAACATGTTTCGTAGCTTGCCAATGTTTCTAAGTTAGAAGAATGCAGTTTTTGTAACATGGGAAATATGATTTTCATAAGACAAATTGCTGTCTAATATAACACCCAGATTTCTGACTGTAGAGGAAGTAACAGTGCATCCGTCTAGTTGCAGATTGTACTGTAGTGTTTTTTGGTCCAATAATTAATATCTCCGTCTTATCCGAATTTAATTGGAGAAAATTATTATACAATCTTCTACATTTTTAACACAGTCTGTTATCTTAGATAATTGGGAAGTTTCATCTGGTCTCGTTGAGATATATAGCTGAGTATCATCAGCATAACAGTGGAAGCTAATTCCGTATTTTCTAATAATATTACCAAGGGGCAACATGTATATTGAAAATAGAAGGGGACCTAGGACGGATCCTTGTGGCACTCCATATTGTACATCTGTGCAATGTTTTGTCTTTGAAATAATATATATTTGGCAATGGGATCAGAAAGATCATCTTAATTCAAAGAGAAAACTATGTTATTTATTTTGCTCCACTTGTGATATTTTTTCAAATTGTAAGCAAAAATGTACTTCATTTTGACACATTTTTTTTTCAGGAAACAAAGTAATTTTGCATTTAAGTAAATGTATTTTGATTAATGAATGTTTAGATATATTTGTACTGGAAAACAAGTCAAAAATGCTAAGAAAGAAAGCCATTTTTTTGCAGTATAATCCAGTTCTGATCGAGAGCTGAAGAAATAAACTCTCCTCAGAAGATGTGAGATGTTCTGGAGGCTTGTGAAGATCATTCCTCCGCTGAGGAACAGTGAAAGTAAAGCTTCTGGAAACAAACGCTCCTCAAAAGATCCTGAGGATCAGATTTTAGACTCTAGAACATGATTGATGGAGAATCAAGTAAAGCTGAGCTGCTTCAGTCCAGGAAGAGTTCATCTGGAGATATTACTGATCAAAATCACTCGAGATTTGAAGCTGGACGTTTGTGCAGCTACTCCAAAAGTGTCCAAACTTTTATCTCAGCATCATTAATCTTGAGCAACTTGTGATGAAACTGCTTGTGTTTGGCACATTTGCGTGTAACGGTGAGCAGCACATGGAGGGAATCACTGTGATTTACTGTGTTCTTACGATGCATTAGCATGATAACCACTGCGGCGTAAATCTCACTCTGCTGATGCGAATGCGTGAATGCATTTGTGTGATTCATGGACAGCATCTCCGCACGCAGGTCTGCAAATCATTAGCGCGCAGACGTCATATTTCTGCGGTGGAAATGACAGCTCTAATGCATCTCCGGAAAAGGCACAGTTTCTGTGGAGAACAAACGGATGCGGCTTGTTAAGTGGCCACAGACTGCCACATAAAGCTCAACCTTTGGAGCTGCAGGAGGCAGAACACGGAGAAACTAATAGCATGAATTTGCACAGATGTACATGCTGCTCTTGTCATCTTTATGGCTTTGTAGAGTCGTGTTTGTTGCTTTAGGGGAAAGCCCAGCTAACAGGGAACTTATATGGAAGTTTACAGAACTTTAAGTTACAAATGTTTGATAGACGTTCTCGTAACGTTCTTTGAACAACATTCTCAAATGTCATGATGTTTAAAGAAAGCATTCTAAGAATATTTAAAATAAACGTTAAAATAACATTAAATGAAGTTAGTAGAACGTTGTAAGCAACACTTTTGTAACCTAAACATTTCTTATTTTTATTTTTAGTTCTTGGGTTCTTCATGTTTTATTTATTGATTAAATATTAAAAGCTCTTAATGCATCATTTAATTAAAGTTTTCAGGAATTTAGCTAATGTTAATATGCAAACACAACCTCATGAAAGTGCACTGTCGTTCAAAACAGCCAGATTTAATAGTTTTTTATGTGTTTATGCTTATCAAGCATGTATTTATTTAATCAAAAATACAGTATAAACAGTGAAATATTGTTCTAATGTAAAACAGCTGTTTTCTGTGTGAATCTGTATTAAAGTGTAATGTATTTCTGTGATGCTCCGCTGTATTTTCAGCATCATTCCTCCAGTCTTCAGTGTCACATGATCTTCAGAAATCATGAAAATATGATGATTTACTGCTCAAGAAACATTTCTGATTATTATCAATGCTGAAAACAGTTAATACTTTTGTGGAAACTAATGCATTTTATTTTTCAGGATTCACGGATTAACAGAAAGTTCAAAAGAACAGCATTTATTTGAAACATAAATCATAAATTGTAACATTAAAAATGTCTTTACTGTCACTTTTGATCAATTCAATGCATTCTTTTGGAATAGTATTATTAATTTACATAAAAAACAAATCTGAAAAGTAGTGAATGTTGTCATGAGTTGAATCATCTTCATTTCATGTCCTTCAGCATTAAACACAACTTTACAAATCCAGCATTGGGACAAAAGGTTAATTACAGTTGTAAATCAATTGTGATGAATATCTCATCAGCGTTTCGGAGCTCATTAGAGAAATATCATGATTTATTTATTTTTTTGCACTTTTCAGACATTGTATTTACATTTGCATAAACATTGTTTCGATGCAATTAAGAATAACTTTTCTACAGTTTTAATTTGAAGCAGATAATTTTGCGGTTAAGGCACTTTTTGTTTGTCCTTGATCCTTCAATAACCGGAAAATGGAAGTTTTATTAGAAGTTCTTTCAGTAGCATTAATTCAACACAGAATCTAGCCACGAGGATTTTTCTCATCTGTTGCACAGAGGTTTTTACCGAACGCTTCATATTTCAGCAGCTGATTGAAAACATTTTCCTTTGCATGTGCCGTTAGACTGGAATGAAATCAAGCTCCTAAACTCTTGCGGCCTGTTTTAAACGGATGACAAGTGCTAGAATTATTCACACAGTCAGTGATTTACAAGGTAATTACAGTCATCAGCAAAAATACGAATCATCTACATAATCAAACATTAAGACAATTATTATCATGCACTTACTTAACATGATGATTAAATAGCGCTAAACATAATGCCACTAATCTCTACTAATGCTACTATAAACTTTCTCTCAGATTCACGCTGCGTCTGAAGCTCTTGGCAGAGATGATCTGATTCTGCAGGCCGTGACAAAGAGTCTCGAGGACAAATTTATCGATCAGAAGTTACTCCGTGTTCCTGCAGCTGATATATTTTCTTAATCTCAGAGCTCAGTCTGTCTTAGAATGATCTGAGATAAAAGCTGATCTTCTGAGATAAGAGTTCATTTCACTGTGAAACCTGCAGTAAAACTTCATAATCTATCCAACGTTCTCAGAAGGTTCTGGCGAGGTTATGAAGAAACGTTCTTTCAGTAGCATTAATAGAATTAATTTGGCTGTCTCGGGTCGAATTCACGGAAATCTTCGTAAGAAATAAATCTCTTAAAGGGATACTTCATCCAAAAATTAACTCTCCCTGAAGCCATCCAAGGTGTTTATGACTTTCTTCTTTCAGACTAATCCAATCAACTCATATAAAAAAGATATCTGGCTCTTCCAAGCTTTATAATGGCAGTGAATGGGTGTTTTTTGTCAACAGTCTAAAAGAAGTCCAATAAAGCGCATCCATCCATCATAAAAAGTGTCCCACATGGCTCCAGGAGGTGAATGAAGGACTCCTGTAGTGAATCAATGTGTTTTTGGTAGAAAATAATCCATATTTAAAAAGTAACGCTGATGTCATCCACTAGAATGTATGTGCACAGTTTATAAGGTTGTAAATATGTTATTTATTTTTATTTTTGTAATTTTTTTTTTTTACAAAAATGCATCACTTTTCACTTCCCGGATTCGCATTGTGCACTTATTATTATTTTTTTTTAGGTTTTTTTCAGAACAACAAACATTCATAGTTTGTCTTGACACAACATGCTTTTCTTTTCTTTTACCTCTTTTTAATTCACATTTTTTATATGCAAGTTAAAATGCAGCATCTTCAACTGAAATTCAAATGAACTTTCGTGATTCATTGTGGCGTGTTAATTGAGAA
Organism: Carassius gibelio; assembly: GCF_023724105.1. Lineage (NCBI taxonomy): Eukaryota > Metazoa > Chordata > Actinopteri > Cypriniformes > Cyprinidae > Carassius > Carassius gibelio. The sequence goes on along the minus strand of NC_068378.1, from coordinate 27,293,751 downwards.
TCTAGGTCAACACTACTTCTTCATCAAGATGACGTTCAATAACTGAGAAGAATTACTTTATCGGTTGAATTTTGATTGATTTAATATCAGTTTTCTAACTCATTCACTACAAAAAAAAGAAAAAAAAGGATTTGTTTTACTCTGTTTTCCAATCCAAATATCTAAACGTTGAATAAAGATACATTGCTTGAAAAAATTATTCAAACTAAGTGAATTTGTGCTTAAAATAATCTAAAATATCTAAATAATTAAAACTTATTCAAAGGGAAAACAAGTTTGTTTTTCCCATTGGCAGGTTTTATTTTCATTTATATATATATATATTAGAAAACAAGACTTAATATCTTACGCCATTTTGCTTTTCAAGTCAAAGTATCTTAATTTAACGATAAACAATCTTTTTTACTAGAAAACCTGACAAACTTACTAAGAATTTATTTATTTATTTATCTATCATCTATCACAGTCGATTTCACTCATAACTTTGACTGAATGTGTATTTACTGTCTTTTAAAGATAAAACTAGTTCGGTTTAATATAATCACGTCTGTCGATGTGTTAAATCTACAGAAAGACTAATCCAATCTTACTTTAGATTACAGGTTCTCTATAGACGGAGGGTCTCTGGGTCTGTAAACGTCGATAAACCCGTGATACAAGGTAATATCTGAAAGACGCTCTGTCTGTTCTCACGCTTGTCGTGGTTTGTCTCTCAGAAAACAATCACATCTGTGTTGTTCTGCTCTGGAGAGGCTCTTCAGTCTGCGTGTCAATGCATTCACTGATTGCTCTCTTTAGCTGCTGTTACCTCAAATATAATATTTCGAGACTCATTTGAATGGTCCTGCATCTGATATCACACGACATAATAAGCCGAAGATAAGATGACCAGACTGAGTACATCCAAATCATTTTTTTTTTATATTGGATTTGGCTGTATTAATATGAACATGCTGATTGTGAGTTTATTGGCCAATCGTGTTGCAGAATCACACAAGCTATTATCATAAAGCTTTTCATCTAATGTCACTCTCTGAGTCTGAACTTCATGCAGAATGTTACCATCCCTTCCGTTTATTTGTTTAGTCATTTTACTTCGGTCTCTGACGTCGACGTTTGACGTTGATGTTGGCTTTTCTCGTCAGTTCGTGGCAGCCGCGAAGCATTCTTTGGGAAATATGATTCTGAAAGTCATCATGAGATGCTGCCAGACGAAAGAGGTTTGGCTTTCCAGAAAAGAAAAGCGAGGGATTCCAAAATACACAGTTTTTCAGAAAACTAAAGGCTGAACATGAGAAGGAATCAGTCTTTGTGTGATTTAATAACGGCAGTTCTTTTAGGAATAAGTATTTACAGGAAAAACGCTCTAAAAGACATATGTCCGGGATCTTTTTGTAACGGTGTTAAAAGACAAGAGTTAAGAGCACAATGTTTTTGAGTTTAAAAGCATTGTCTGTGGATAATTTTGGCACTCAAAACTGAAATGCATAAGGCCTACAATCACTCATTTCCAAGAAGAAATACAGAACCAAAGACAACAAAACTGATTCCAAGATTTGCAATAAACAACATAACATAACAAGAGATTTATATTTATGTAGGCTGATCATTTTTGACCAGAAACAACACAAGTGTAACAGGGTTTTTGCAAAAAATCCCCCAAAAGTACAAAAGTTATGATTGTAGCTGTTGTTTTACCCAGAGTGAGTAAGTTTTAGTCCAGTTCAGTATTATTAACTAGCATTAATAATATTTTTATTATTACTAATTATTATTAGTAGTAGTATTTGGGAGAGAAAATACAACACAACATGGTTCCAACGTAAGAATTATGTAGTTGATTTAACCTTTTTAGTTGAAAACATTATTTGGATGAGTTCTGTTGATATAATAATGTTACATCAACTTAACATTGTATGTGATTTTAACTGGTATTACTTTTTATTGAAATTGTCTAGTTAATTTAGAATTTTTGCTTTGCATCATTTTAGAAAAGGAAAGTAAATTTATAAATTAAGTGTAAAATGTAGAAATAAAGTGTTATTTTATGTGTATCTTAATAAAGGGTAGTTTTTAATGTTTGACATATAAGATTAAGTTTTTGTGGTTACTATTGTGCTGAAAAGTAGAGCTTGTGCAAGTGACATATAATTTACTTTGTGTTTATGCTACAAATTTATTTAGAAACTCACCGTAGTTTGTTGGTTAAATATCCTTATGCGTAACTCAAACTTGATGTTGTTGTTATTGTTGAGCCAAATCATTTGTTTTTAGGGTTTTTTAAGCTTTTTGCATGTTGTCAGGTGAACAAACACTGGCTTGTTTAAAAATATAAAGAAAAAGGGGTTGTAGCAAATTTTTCCGATTCTGGATTTTGCGCAACCCAAGCATCTGTGTCTGTTTGTTTCCTGAGAGCGGTGTTATTTTCTCGGTATTCACAGTAAAAATCAAGTTTATATATGCCTAAAAATTATTGCATCAAAATACACAAGATGCAGAGATATTAAGTTTTGTTTTCTGAAAAACTGATTAAAATTAAGCTAATTTATAAAATATGCTTCCGATGAAAATCTTGTTTTCCCTTTGAATTAGATCAGTTTTTGATCTGGTTTTGACCCCGCTGGCAGATATTCGTTCTTGTTTTTAGCATAAACTCTCTTAATTGTTTGCATACATGTGCATTTTCTGAACTAACCTAATGTTTCGTCTGAAGTTTCTGAACTGAACTACTCTTCTGTTGGCATGTTTCTGAACAGAATGGGTTTGGACGGGTTTTGTCTCGATCTGCCAGCTTCCTCCTCACCATCGCACCGAGAGAAATCTGCTCTGATGATTAGTGCTCGTCTCACACAGGCTTCATTATCTGCCTCTGCGTTTCAGATCACCACAGACATGACAGGTACACGGACGGAAGCAAGCTCAAACTCATTTGTTTGACTGCTTCATTACAAATCAAGCTGGTGGTGTCATGTTTTCATATCGTTTACCAGCTGTTCTCTTGTAAGCAGTGTCGGAAAAATGCTTTGAAAAGTTCTGTACCTTGTCTGTTCGTAATAGCAAAAAGATACTCATAATTAGTATTTAAACTTGTACAAAAACTAGTTATCTGCAGTGCGAGCTAATAACAACAAAGCTACACCGAATATATATTTATTTCACTAAGTAATTGTTAATTTTACCTATAAAAAATACAAAGAAACCACAAATAACACTGAATTAAATGTGAAATTTTGTAGTAGAAAAACTTAAATAGTACAGTATTTTCTTATACAAAGTACTTTAATAAACTTTTTGTTTCTACAAAAACAATGAAAGTTTTTGAATTAATAAATTCAATTAGAGTGACAGCATTAAACGAGCATAACTAACTAAATTAAGTAAATCAACTAAAATACAGGCTATTTGTTTGTTGAAAACTTTGTAAAAATAGCAGATTTATTTATAGAAAAATGTAAATACTTGTTTTTAAAAAGTCTTAAAAGTGGGATACAAAGAACTGAATCAGTGAACTGATGAGAGCAGTAAACTTGCATTTAATTAAAAACTAAAACAATAAGAGTGTGGCCTTTTTTTCTTTGAAAGCAGAAGTATTTAATTAAACGTGTTATTAAAGAAAACATAAAGGTGTGATGTATAGAATTCAATCAGTGAATCATCCACATTACATAAAAAAGTTAAATAGGATGTTAATAGAATCTTTTTTCAGAGTTATCTCATTTTAGAAAATGTTCTCAATTTAATTTAATTTAATTTAATTTAATTTAATTTAATTTAATTTAATTTAATTTAATTTAATTTAATTTAATTTAATTTAATTTTTCAAATGTTACTTTGTTTTCCAGAACATTCACAGAACATTAAAGGTATAGATCACCAAGAAAATGAAAATTATGCCATTTCTTCACCATTTCCTCAACCAAACTGTTGACGGTAGCCAATGACTATCACAGCGTGGAAACCAATACTATGCAAATCAATGGCTACCGTCAACAGTTTGGCTACCAACATTCTTCTGAACTTCTTCTTTTGTGTCCAACAGAAGAAATAAACGGTGACAGTTTTTCCATTTTTGGGCGAACTGTCCCTTTAAAAATGAACCTTTCCATATCGATTGCAAAATGATGAAATGGAATCTTCCCTTAATATAAAATTTGTAAACATTTAAAAACTGGACTTCAGAGAACATTCTGAAATAAGGTATTCATAACTTAATAGGAACGTCCTTAAAAGTGAGCTGGGGTCATTCTCATCACCTCGTGTTGATTCAGTGTACAGTATATGTTTGAGTTTTCAGAAGCGCTGCACCTTTCTCTCTCTCGTTTCTTTGCGCCTGAGGTTTTGGCTTCCCTCCATCAATTTTAGAGCCAAACCCTTCTGTAGATCGCTTCAGCTGTGGTGGAAATAATGAGTCCTAGAGGAAACCATACTGTCTACCGTTTTGGGCCAAAAGATAATTACGAAAAGAATTAAGATTTTCCAAACACTTATTATAATCCTCTTGTCTTGTCATTACAGAATTGCTGAAAGTCACGGCATCAAAAGAAGTGATATTAATGCTGACTTCAAGGTCAGAACAGCCCCAGTGAAGGACAGATGTGTGTCAGGTGAAGGGGATTGTGTTCTTTATGAAAGACTCATAAGACGCATTTAAGGCAGAGTGTGTTTTCTTTCTAGGTCATCATTCAAACCCAATGTGAGATCCGTTCACTCTAAAGTAGCTGTGTTCATGTTTAAGTGTCACATAAGCCTGTTTTAAGGTCCATTTACAAAAAAAATTAATAAATAAAAGAAATGAAAACATGCACTATTCTACAAAGGTTTCAGAGGTTTCAGGTCAGTGAGATTTCTTAAAATGAAAAAAAATAATAATAATAATAAAAACGTCCACACCGAGGCTGTATTTATTTGACCAAAAGTACAGTAGAAATTGTGAAATATTATTACAATAATATTCTCATAGAAAACAGATATTTAAATTGTAATCTGTGTTAAAGTGTAATTTATTTCTGTGATGCTCCGCTGTATTTTCAGCATCATTCCTCCAGTCTTCAGTGTCACATGATCTTCAGAAATCATGAAAATATGATGATTTACTGCTCGAGAAACATTTCTGATTATTTTCAGTGTTGAAAACTATGTAATGACAAAAAGATTGAATACATAAAAAGGTAATTGCAACAATCTCATAATTTAGCCTTTGTTTCTCGCAATTCTGAGAAAGTCAAAATTGTGAGAAATTAAATCTGTATTGTAAGAGAACAAGTTGCAATGACTTTTTTGTTTTTATTCTGAGGTAAAAAAAAAAAAAGGAAAAAAAAGAAAGTGAGATGCAATCCAAGAATTGTGAGAAATAGTCAGAATTCCAGGTTGACATTATTATTCAGATTTTTACTTTAGAATTGTGAGAAAAAAGTCTGAATTTTGAGGTCTGAGCTGTTTCAACTTTAAGAAATTTGCACTGATTGACCTTGTTTTGTATCAAGATGTACACCAGTAATGCTTTATTCTAAGGTATTTTTATATAAATTATTTAAATGTCCTAATTTAGCTATGGCCTAATCCTGGCTTCGTCTAAGCCCTGTCTGTGAAACCAGGCCATGAACTCAAAATTGCAAGAAAAAGTCCAAACTGCGTGATATAAACTTTCAATTTCTGAAAAAAATCACAAATTGTAAGATATAAACTCAGAGTTACGAGAAAAACTCCAACGAGATATAAGCTCGTACTCTCAAGGAAAAGTCGGAATTGCTAGAAATAAACTCTGAATTCTGAAAAAAAATTCGGAATTGTGAGATAAAAACTTGCAATTGCGAGAAAAAGACAGAACTGCGAAAAAATAAACTGAATTCTGAGAAAAATTTGGAATTGTGAGATAAAAACTTGCAATTGCGAGAAAAATCTGAATTGCGAAAAAATAAACTCTGAATTCTGAAAAAAAGTGAACTGTGAGATATAAACTTGTAATTGCGAGAAAAAGTCAGAATTGCGAAAAATAAACTGAATTAAGAGAAAAATCTGGAATTGTGAGATATAAACTTGCAATTGCTAGAGAAAAAGACAGAATTTCGAAAAATAAACTGAATTCTGAGAAAAATTTTGAATTGTGAAATATAAACTTGTAATTGTGAGAAAAAGTCAGAATTGCGAAAAATAAACTGAATTCTGAGAAAAAATTGTAATTTTGAGATATAAACTTGTAATTGTGAGAAAAATCTGAATTGCAAAAAAATAAACTCTGACTTCTGAAAAAAAAAATCGGAATTGTGAGATAAAAACTTGTAATTGCGAGAAAAAGTCAGAATTACGAAAAATAAACTGAATTCTGGGAAGAATTTGGAATTGTGAGATATAAACTTGTAATTGTGAGAAAATCTGAATTGCGAAAAATAAACCGAATTCTGAAAAAAAAAAGATAGAATAGTGCGATTAAAAACTCTGAATTGCAAGGAAAGACTGAAATGTGAGATATTAAGTCACAATTGCGAGGAACTAAACTCTAAGATAAAACGTTTTACAGTTATATATATATTTAATTATTAATCCGATGTATTTACTGCCACCTATAATCAATTTAATGCCTGTTTGCTGAATAAATCTATGAAAAAAAAACTTTTTTTGATCAGTGTTGAATAAATGGAAGGTTTCCAGATGTTTACCTGGCTGTGTTTGCATTTACTCAAGCAACATTACAAATGATCACATGGGCTTTGGGTCATTTTTTGAGGTTCCCAAGTCAAACAGAAAAACCGCAAATGGAGGAACCAGTGATCCGATGCAGAACTCAACACCTTAATGAGCACAAAAACTTTACATCCCGAGTCTGCAAGCTTTATTCTGGGATGGAGATCACAGCCGACCCTGGAGTACAAACATGATTCGGCAAGCTGGAGGTTCTGGCGCGGACTGGCGGCCCAAAGTTAGGCCGGTTTTGAAAGAACGCGGTCTGGGGTTTGAGACCAAATGTCTTTCTTGGCCCGGATGCCATCTGTAATATTCAGCACATTTCATACACGGTTAATTTCAGCTGGACAGCTTCGGTGCCAATGAAAATACATTGGTTCTCTTCGCCTTCGACACTGGGAGCGATCCAGGCCTCCCTCTCGATCCATGGAAACGTGCACAGGAAGAGAAGGAGAGAAAGATTTAATTTAAAGCTGTGGAAAGACACCATCTAACCTCTCGGTGTTATAAATCACAGGATTGATGAGGGGAATGGCTGGAGCTGAACACAGAAGGCTGAATCTATTGTCCATGTATGTTGGCTTCAGGAATATAGAGGCTTGCTTTACAGACGCCTGTTATTTGATGACTCAATGGAGCCGAGGAACATTTTTTGCTTTGAGCGAAAGAATTATGATGGGGAAAAACAACCGCATACTCAGATAAAATGCTCTGCCAGGGACTTTTATGAATACCATTAGATCTCCCGCTTGATGAAATCATGCATTTTCTCAAGGTAACATCCTAATTAGGCCAAATGAAGAAGTACAAAGAGTATCATTCATGTTTTTATTAAATGATTTTAATTGAGCACTTCTCGTTTATTTTCCAATCTAAATCTGTTCCAATAAAATGGGTTTGCTCTGCAATGAATTTGCATGAATTAAAATCATCAAATGCAGTTCTAGAAAAGAACCGGAAAAGAAAATCTGGTTTTGATCTAATTTAAAAGGACTGACAAGCTAAATAAATTGGTATCATTGGTTGATTTCTCTTGTATGATTTAGAGTAACATATTTTCTAATTCTGGAAAGCTTTTATTGTTGGGCTTTTTTTGTTATAGTCTATTGCAAACAAGATCATCAATATTTTAAAACAAAGACAAAGTTTACATTTAAAGAAGTTCTGTTTATTTATTTGTTCATTTATTAGGCTTCCACTGCATTATTTATTAATTAGGCTTTCAGTACATTGATTGATTGATTCGTTTGTTTGTTCCTTTCATTTGTTCATTCGTTCATTTATTTGACATTAAATGTATTTGTTTTGCAGACTGTTTCTTTGTTTGTTTGTTTGCTTTCTTTTAACATTCACTGTATTTATTCATTAGGCATTCACTGCATTTATTTATTTGTTTGTTTATTTATAAGGCATTCACATAATTTATTTGTTGTTGTTTTTTTTACATTAACTGCATTTATTTACATATTTCACATTCAACTTATCTATTTCGTATTAACTGTATTTATTTAACTGATTGTTTATTGTTTTTTAATTGTTTCTTTCAACATTCACTGCATTTATGTATTTATTTATTTGGCATTCACTTTATTTTGCATTATATTTATTTTTTTGTTTAATTTATTTATTTATATATATCTTCTGACCAGTAGGTGGCGCTGATTAAATGAAGAGGTGCATGACCTCGGCCTCATCGATTCTGCCAATGATAGATAGCAATCTTTCCTTGGATCTCAGTTTTTCTGAAGGTTTGTTTTGCAAAGAAAGTTTCAATCCCTCATCCGCTGTTAATGACGATTGACATATTCTGGGAAAGTATGAGGCTGACGTGGAAAAAAAGTTTCTGCAAAAACCCCCAGTAATGTCTAGGGATCGTAGACCTCCTTTTCTCGCTGTCCAGTTTCCATGAGTTCATGTCCAGTCCTGCCCAAAGCGTGCCATGCGGTCCTCCTCCCGACTCCTTTCCATCCTGCAGGATATTCTGTAAAGCATTGAAAATGTGCGATGCATAACCATGCTATGGAAGAGCTTTTCAGTTGTTGATAAGGAAGCTTTGATAAGCTTTGCTTCATCTTCAGGAGATGCACTGAATCAATGACTCGTTTGAACTTCATTGACTCATGAACATGCATTTGCACCCATATCCACTTTCAGACTTTTAAAACATCCACTTGAGACGTCTCGTGACACGTCCATTCCCCTGTTCCTCCAAATAACCCGCACTACACAAGCTGAAGGCATCTTATTCCTCTGAGTGGGTGCTGTGGTTTTGGAGGTGCTGTATTATCTGGAACGAATAACACATTTCAACAATTATGCTCTGCTGAAAAACATGGGAGGCGAGTCTCGGGGCATGCACTTGTTAAGTGTCCAACACAGTTTATTCCCAACCAGAACATCATTGTGGGATTTTTGAAACAAAAGCTTATTTGTCTGCGACTTGGCATCAGAGGAAAGAAAATATAATAAAGAGAAATTAATTATGGCAAGCGAGTTCTTCCAACGAAAACAAAGTGAAACAACATTAATGGTTTACCTAAAAATTAATATTTTGATACCATATTCCTTATGGTTTACTATCCATTCGCACTTCTGGAGGAGATGGAAAACTTGCATTTCACAGTTTGACTCGCTCACGTTTGCAGCAATGTCACACACTCCCTCCATAATTTAGACGAGTTCACCTTGATTGCACTTATAAAAGTAAACATCTGAAAGCCTGAGGACATTGCTCGTCTGAGACAAATCCATGTAATATGTGAAATGTGACAAAGCATAACACAGACGTTTCTCAAATACAGGTTTTAGAACTGGATGTACTTCTTTAATTAATAAACACATTGAATACCAAATAAATCAATTGCAGTGACTGCCTAATTAATTTATAAACAAAGTGACTGCTAAATAAATAAATGCATGCATACAGTGAATAATTAAAACATAAATAATGAAAATGAACAGATACAATCTTTAAATTTATACTTCTTTAATAACAAAAATTTTATTTTATTTTATTTGCATTAAAAAAAACATGAGGCCCATTTGTAGGTTCATGCATTGATTTTATTTGCATTTATAAGAAAATTATTATTGTAACTGAATTTACTGATTTACATCAGAAAATTTATGAGCATCTGCAGGATATTCATATTCTTAGTCTCTGAATAAAACTGAGCGTATTTTTCCTCCATACTCTCTCTCTCTATATATACATATATCATACACAGATGCATTCTAAGAACACTTTTGTAACCTTCCCATTACATTATTATTATTATTATTAACATTTTTTGTTACCATTTCTAGATTATACGAACATTCCGTTTTGTCGTTTTGTCAACTTCAGCGATACTTTTGAATGTTCTAGAAACCTTCAAACGCCAAACTGAAATGTTTCAGAAAAACATTCCGTGCATAAATGATGCGTTTGCACTAATGTTTTGTGAATGTCATTAAAGATTGATTTGTACATTATTTTTGATTAAATACATGCAGGTCAGTGAATTGATGCATTTCAAAACACTATTTTTTCCTGACTATTATTTGATGTGTCAGGCTCTATGTGATTAAACTGTCTATTCGAACCCTGAATCAGTGAACACACGTCACTCTGAAACGCTATTAGCAGCAGCTTGGTGTGAGAAAGCACACCATAAGTCTTTCTGAGTGTTGTCTCCTTTATCAATTCCTTCTTGTTCCTCCTGCCCCGAGGGGTTGTTCCCTCAGTGCATTGGGCGTCTTTTGAAGTTGACCCGCCGAAAGTGTGTGAAGAATGGTGTGTGAGATGTTTCGTGTGGGAGCCAGCGGAATGAGACTTCGCCTCAAAACGTGCAAGCCTCAAAACACCAAATTGGCTGTTTAGTGAAGACGGATGAACGGAGAGGAGAGGCCAACACATGAAGAACAAAAAGAGAGTTTCTGCAGCAAAGACTAAAGCCACATGAGTTTTACACAAGCTTTGCACAGTTTATCATATACTAGTATCTCTATACTAAAATAATACTGATCAGTCTTTTAGAATAGAATGATTTCTGAAGATCATGTGACTCTAGACTGGAGGAATAATGATGCTGAAAAAATACAGCGCTGCATCACAGAAAATAAATTACACTTAAACACAGATTCACACAGAAAACAGCTTTTTACATTATAATAATATTAAAACATTTTACTGTATTTTTTTTTCATCAATTAAATACAGCCTCGTTGAACAAAACCGCAAAAACATTAAAATAATCCCAAACCTCCCAGTGATGTTTATATCAGCAGCTGTCTACATCCTTACATTTATCTGATGTCATCTGTTATAATGTTGCACCTGCAGGTTTCGATCTCGCACTAGTCACCAGACAGACGCTCGGATGCGATGAAGTGGATGGAAAGCTTCTCACAGGTACATGCACAGATGAAAAGAGGGAAACTATTTAAAAACACTCTAAAATTCATTAGGAGCCACTCGAGGAGCTCGGCAGAGAGCGAGCGCACAAGAGCACCTTAAGTGCTTCGCTTCGGGCTGCAATAATAAGACTGACATTAGGAGCTCCAGGACACAACCACAATGTTTTCTGACCACCAAATCATGTGGAATAGAGAAACGCACATTCCTGTCGATTATAACTCGGGCCGTCGTAATGAAACACACATTTCTGCCATGACAACAGATGAACAAATAGCTGGAAAGGGTGGGATCTGAATTTAATTTCTCTTTCTCTTTCGTATCTGATGAAGTTCGGGAGCTTTCGTGTGTTAACCCTGCGTTCGTCTACAAATTACTTTCTGACTGTGTGTATATCAAGACACATTTACTGTACTGAAAGAGCAAAACTAACCATCTTTAAATCAAATAATCAGAACTCTCTCTATATCTACACAGAATATACACACAACTGGCAATATACAGTTATTACTGTATTATTGTGTGCTTTTGACACATTTAATTGAATTCACACTGACTTACAGTAAGATATCAAGTCTTGTTTTCTGGAAAATGTATGAAATTAAAGTTGGTTCATGCTCAAAACAAGAAAAAAAATGGGGTCCAAAAAAAAAAAAAACTATAGTCAAACGAATGATATCGTATAGAAAACGTATCAAATGTGACATCATGATAAAAAATAGGGATGCACGATAATATCGGCACAACATCGGTATCGGCCGATAAAAGCTTAAAATGACCATCATCGGTATCGGCCGATATGAATATTTCTGCCGATGAGCCAAACCGATATTCTCCAAGTGAAATAATTGACCGGTTTTTCAGGTGTGAATGTCTGTCTACATTTGTAAAATAATACATTTATGGTAGAATCAGTACAGAAGAGATACATGGATTTCTCTTCAGTAAAATTAAAGTTTAAATATATCAGGCGAAAATGTTTATATATATTGGTATCGGTATCGGCATCGGCCAAAATTATTTTGAAAATATCGGCATATCGAATATCGGCCAAAATCCAATATCGTGCATCCCTAATAAAAAAGTATCATAAAAATAAAACTCATTTGAATTAAGTTTAGTTTTCTGACCAAAATTGCATATGCAGTAGTCAACATCTGAAGTAGATCAAAAAATGTACATTAAAGTTGTCTGATAAGACAAGAACGCATATATATATATAATTTATTTTTTTGCAGTAAAGAGAAAATTCACTCAATTTTCATAATTGTCTCAGAAAACATGACCTAATATCTCAAGTCGTTTTACTTCTCAAGTAAACATATATTGATTTAAGACTGTTTAGGTATTCACACTGGAAAACAAGACAATTACAGAGTAAGAAAGTCATTATTTGCAGTGTAAACTACCCGTCTGAACCTATATTTAGAGTTTGCATGCTGAAATAACTCTATACTTCAGCCGAGCTCTTAACTGCATTGAACAGCATTTAAATAAAGTGCATTCGACGTATTGAAAAAGAGAAAGAGCTGTGTTTGCATCCAGTGCAGTGAGGTTTCCAGCAGTGCATGAAGGTGACCCAGAGCCGCTGTTCAGGTACAGATAAACCCGTTAAACCCGTGCAGGTCACACCTGTGTCGATGCTAAACGCAGACGTGTGTTTCACACTGACAGCCATTTACAGGGACAAAGCGTCTGGAAGTCATTCATTTCAATGAGAGCTGAGGAGGCGAGAAACACAGATTGATTAGAGATTGACTGGTATTATTAACAGATTATTAGTTAACCTAAATTAAAATGCTTTCAAATTTCAGTAAAACTATTAAAAAAACACCTAGTTTAACGTGATGTACTAAAATAACTTAAACGTATAGTTAACTAAAACCGAAAACAGTTGTATTTAAAAAAACTTTAACTGAATATATATATATATATATATATATATATATATATATATATATATTAGGGCCGGGACTCGATTAAAAAAATTAATCTAATTAATTAGAGGCTTTGTAATTAATTAATCAAAATTAATCGCATTTTAATCGCAGATAAATATTTGACCTGAGAACAGTGAGAAGTAATTTTTTTTCACATGGATTTATAGTATACCATTGAATAATGACTGAATACATAAGCTTAAGCAACAAAATATTGTTTATTTCAATCAAGTCTAGCAGGCCAGTGCAATTTTTGCCATGAAGTGTAGCTATAGCATATTTAGAAACAATTTAGAAATAGTACATTTCAGAAATTCAGGAAGCTTATAGGTGCTGGAACCTTCTGTAAAGTGTTTTTTAAGTAAAACACAATACTGTCAATTACATTCAGAACATTAGAAACACTGACTATTAGAAAACATCTCTCTGTTGCTTCAGAGGCCATAACATACTAAGTCCAACTCTCAATAACCTTGGCCAAAACAATAAAGAGTTCAACATAAACTGTTGCACCAACAAAATAATACATAGTTCAACATAAAGTGTAAAGTCCACGCTAGCTGCTATATGTTTTGCGTCTAGGTGATACTTGAGACTCGATGTGTGCTGCGGTGATATGCGAACGCTAGTTGGTGCTTCAGTATAATCGGTCCCGCCGAACTCATCCAGTGAGAAACGTTCCACGGTGCAAAAATAAGTTATTAAAAATGCAGGAATTTTTTTTCTGTAATTAATTAATCTTAGTTAACGCGTTATTTTTTTAGTAATTAATTAATCTCAATTAACGCGTTAAAGTCCCGGCCCTAATATATATATATATAATTATTCTTATTTTAAGGTAATTGCAAACATTTCTCCTTTTTATTTAGTTTAGCTTGTTTAAGTGAAATTAAACTAAAACTCAAATAAAAATGTAATAAAAACTACATAGACATAGATATTTTTTAAACCAAAAATTAGATTTTTTTTATTCAGAATCAGAATCAGAATGAGCTTTATTGCCAGGTATGTTTACACATACGAGGAATTTGTTTTCGTGACAGAAGCTCCGCAGTACAACAGAATGACAGCGACAGAACATAAAACACATAATATTATATTATTATACTTATACAAAAATAACACTTCTAGATTAATGCGCATAAATTTAAACAATTTTAATTTTAATGAATTTTATGTAACTTTTCTTAGCACTGAGTTTTTAATCTCTTTGCATTTATTACAATCCCAAACGTTCAGAGGTTTTATTTTTATTGCAATGTTTACATTTTTAAAAGTGACGTGCAATGTTATTTAATTAAAATTAAATGAAAGTACGTTCAATTTAAAATTCATTCAAAATTTTTGCATATAACCTTTTTAATGCAATGATTACAATAAAAAAAAATTGCAATGAACTATATGTTTGGGATTGGAATTAACGCAGAGAGATTGAATGCTCAATGCTGAGAGAAATGGAAAGACATAAATAAAATCTTTATAAGGCTGGCACTCTAATGGTTTCCATTCATTTTCTATTGCTCTCAGATTCATTGTGGATTAGGACTCTGTAAATGCAGGCTGTTTCTCATTATACCACACACAGTTCATTCATGAGCACATGCTCCAGCACTCAATGAAACATCATCACGTCACGCTAACGGCCTTCAGGAAAACTTCACAACTTCTGTTTATTATCTGATCTGCTGGATTTGAGAAGTTGGTGGAGACCTCGGAGAAACTCGATGCAGTTACAAACCTGCACTAGTGACTGATGAGGAGCTCGGTGCTTTACAATTAGTGCTTAATGGGTCTTACTTTAGGAGATTTATTATATGAATGTGCCACATTTATGAGTGTCGAGCTTAATTGTGATTAGGGACAAGAGGGTAAGTTAGAGATGTATGGATGGAAAACAACTTTTTGTTTTAGAGGGTAGAACAGAAACTTGAAAAGCCTTGTCTAATGTGTTATGTAATCTGAAAATGTGCGGTTCACAGAGAGATTTGAAAGCTATGTGGTTACAATATTTGTTGCCGTATAATGAAATAAAAATTAAAAATGAAATAAATGTAAATCAAATTAAATAAATGTAAATATAAAAAAACTTTTTTATTTCAGTTGGCAAAGCAACATTTCCTCGTTTTAATTGATTTTGATGTTAATTACATTTTGTATTTTTTTTTTATTTAGGTTTGAAAGCTTTTGTGTTGCTATAGATGTGTGTATAATATTTGTTTACATCAGGGTTATTGTAAGTAACTAAAACTAAAACAATAAAAAAACATTACTTGAAATAAAATAAATGTTAATTAAATTTCAATAAATAAAATGAAATAATACAATAAAAATTAATGTAAAATAAAATAATAAATAAAAAGATTATACAACCTTTTTTTCAGCTAATTGACAAAGCAAAATTTGAAAAAAAAACTAAAACTAAAACTAAATAATTCAAACATATAAAGTTAATATAAAATTTAATTAAATTGAAATAAATTATGTTAAATTGGAAATAAAATATACTGTTTTCAGCTAGCTGCCAAAGTAACATTTGGACAATTGAAATACAACAAAATAAAAAATAAAATAAATAAAGTTACATACTAATAAAATAAAATGGAAGGGTAAAATAAAATAAAATAAGTTAATAATAATAATAATAATAATAATAAACAAAAATTCATTTTTCAGCTTGTTGCCAAAGTAGCATTTCTCCGTTTTATTTAGTTTAACTTGAGGTAATAAAATGACTTAAAGTTAAAAAGAAAATCTGTAAAAGCTATATAGGTGTATTAAAAAAAGAAAAAGGAAAAAAGAAAAGAAAACAAAAAGTAAAAATACTAAATAATTAACTATATTTAAAATGAAAACTACAGCAACTAGTGTCTCAATGTTAATAAAATAACGCAAGTTTACACATGAACTGTTTGACAGCTGGCTTGAATTCATGAAGTTTCAGTTAATGAGCATCTACAGGATTATCTGGGGATTTCTGTAGGTGATTCGTCTTATAGAATTGAATAGAATAGAAATAGAATTGACCCAAATATTTGTTTTTAAACACTATTCACTATTCCAGATCCCTTTCTCTGCAATTTCTTTGAAAGCCTCAAGACATTCAGATTTCATTGATGGCATTTCATATAGAAAAACAGGCTGAAAGAAACCTAAAAATGCCAGCAGCTTCAGCGTGTTTATTCTCACATGATTCTGCTTTTATCTCACATTAGCTCGTGAAGTCCTTGCGGTGAAGAGCTCTCTTTATATCCTGAAGGAAGAAATGAAAAACCACAGACTCCCTGAATGATCCCCAGGAAACTTGAGTCTCGTCACCTCGCCGCTGTGACATCTGTGACCTTCTGACCCTTTGACCTCTCAGAGGTCAGTCACAAATAACGCATGTGGTGCGAAAATACCAAGATCATTTTAGAAACGTCCTGTCACTTTGAATGATTTTGTTTGAATGGCATTATTATTTGCTATATTTAAGATTAAACCAAGATGATTTCAGGCTATATTTGTTTCCCTTCGTTTATTGTGGGTTTTGGTTTTCTTTATAATCTATGATGGGTTTGTGAACATTGCTATGTTTAACACTGAACAAATATAATATTATTTTCTTATTATTATTTTTAAATAATATAATACTATATACACTACAATATTGTTCAAAAACTTGCTCATAAAATAGTTTTTCACAGAATTTAAATATGACATCTGCTATTTCATATGAAGTTTTGAAGCTTAAGCTAAATTATGTGGTCTTTAATAACAAGCTTATGAAGGGCTCATGAATAATTCAAACATTTATTTCACAGGAAGCAAACTGTAAAACATATTCCTCTCAATGCATTCTGATCTGCCATATATTCCTCGTATATATTTATCTCTACAGTACTGATGGATAGTGTTATGAAATAAACTAATTAAATCTGAAAAATGAATTGTGCCAATATTTCATGCCCCGCATCATTACGGAGTGGAGTTAAACTATTTTTGCCATCAAAGTATTAAAGGCATAAATCAGCGGTCAAATAAAAGCGGGTGCTGGAGAGTTATTGTTTGAATGGAATGACAAAATCATTAGAATCAAATTAATGACCGACGGTGACAAAGCCCATAAGACGCTCGCCTCGCCTCAAAACCTAATGATGTCTTCAGACAAAACTGATAAACCCTGTTCATCTTTACCAGTCCATCAGCGTTAACCTTCACAAGAGCCCAGTGTGTTTGTGGATCGTTGGTGCATTACTTTGAGGAAAAGATCTAAAAACACATGTAGAACATGAACAATGTTCTCTTTTGAACATGAAAAATGCAGTTTAGCATTCTAAGATTCATTAGTTAACATAAACTGAGCATGAACAATACTTATAGCATTTAATAATCTTAGTTCATGTTAATATCAACATTTACTAATGCATTATTAACTCTCTGAAGCCGATTAACGCGTATATGCATTATGAGGCATTTTCTAATGATAACCCCGAAAAGAACTTAAATTACACTTTAAGTTTTAATCAAACAGATAATAGCAATACATCAATCGAATCTGTAAAAGGTATACTTTTTTTTGCATACACACATAATAACAGAAAAACTTTGTGCTTTTATAAAATAAAGATAACAAACAAGGTGTGCTGTCTGCAGCCTTTGTCTCCACTGATCTTCATTTACAAACACTTCATTAAAGTTAACATTAGGTAAAGCACTGTGAATTAACATGAACAACTTTATTTTCATTAACTAACATTAACAAAGATCAATAAATACATTAACTAGTATTAACTAATGGAAACTTGTGGTAAAGTGTTACTGTATTCTCTGTCAAACATTCTTTCATGTTAAAACAAAACTCTAAATTCTAATTGATATCACCATCTTATCAACACAGTTGATTGATTATAACATTTACAACTGTAAACATGTTTTGTTTTACAAATTTTCTGAAATTGTGTGTTTATTATATGCGAACAAGGCATTATCTGATTAAATACGCAGAAGTTTGCTGGAATGTGCAGAACCGAAATCTCAACATTGGTTCAGAATTATTGTATTATTTTGTTATCATATAAGATTCAAAGGTTTTTATAGAAGGGATTTTGGATTTCTCTTTTTATCACTTTATAAATCAGAAAATTCTGTCAACAGACAGGTGAAACTAAAAATTTACAGAGTTTGGGAATAAAATGTTGTATAAATCCAGGCAAGTAACAAATGAACAAACCCTTCTGTAAAAATCTTCAGAATAAATATAGGAATAAAACTGTAAATTTTGGTGCATGTAAGTGCTGCTGATTTTGATGAACAAACTCGTTTTGAGAAATCAGCTTTTAGAGATACACATTGCAATTGAAATTTACAGAAGGAAACAGATAAAGTGCAATAATAAACCTAAAGAAAAATGATGAATAAACAAACCCCTCTGTAAAAGTCTTCAGAATATATATAGAAATAAAATGTAAAGTTTTGTGCATACAAGTGCTGCTGAAGTGGAGATAAAAGAGACGTTTTTGTAATTGAAAGCTACGGACGCAAGTAGATAAAGTGTTATTAAATAAACGCTTAAAAGTGTATTCTGTATGTTTTCTTTCTACTAGTATGCAACAGTAAAATTGACCAGTGCATTAATAATCATTAGATTGTGTGACCGTTATTAACTTAAATCGAATAAGTGCAATCATATTGTACTGTATTGTACATGTACATTTTATTATAATGAATTGTTTAATAAACACTTTAAATTATCTTTGTGCCAAATAAAAAACAATTGCTTTGCCTACTTTAATATTTTTTCATGTGTTTAATAACTTTAAGTAATCATGAATTTATTTTTCTTGGAATATAAGTCATTTTCATGTCCCTGATTATTACATTTAAATGAGCTTCAATAAAATCAGTTCTACCTAATTTTGCTCCTGTTCATGCTAACTAATATGCATGTTTACTGTTTTTTCTTTCATTGAAATTAATGGAATTATGGAAATTAAAAGCAACTTTAATGTTTGTCTTCATAAAAAATGATAACTATATATCTACCCTGAGAAATACTTACAGGAGTGTGACAACTAGCCCCGACTAAACAAGCACAATAAACCAGCCAAGGAATGCATTTTTTTCTTTAATTATTATTTATAGTTGTTCAGACACGTGTATATACAAATACAGACCTTAGATATTTTTACTTTCTTTTTTTTTCCAAAAGTTTTTTCCTGTTTGTACAGTGGGGAAAAAAGCAAATACAGCACCCTTTATGCAGAAGAGCAGAACCAGTGTCAACAAAAGTACAGGAGTGAGATCTGAATCAACACACACACACAAACACACACACACGCACACACACACACACACACACTAAGGCATGTGTATAACTTCATCACTAGAATGACTGCGGTCTGGAGAGAGTCGAGCAGAATTCATTCAGAAGAGGAACTTAAGATTAAACACAAATTAAGCACAGTTTTACAGTAAATACATTTCATTTTTCAGTATCAATTACCCATAAACATTTAACATTATGCAAATCATATACAAATAATAATAATAATTTTGATTTATTTCATGGTCTATGAAAGTTATTTTATTTTTCATTATGAATTACCCAAAAACATTTCATAGCATGCAAAAAAGCATCTAGATAGAAGGTTAAATAATGTATTTTGTAATAATTAATAATATTTAGTCCACTATTTTTTTATTATATATATATATATATATATATATATATATATATATATATATATATATATATATATATATATATATATATATATATATATAATTTAATTATATAATGTTACAAATATACATAATACATTAATTAATATAAAAAAAACACTATAAAATACTGGAATATATTTTATAACTATTTATAAATATAAACGAAATATTACAATAAACTAAATCTAATGTTTTAGTTTTTTTATTATTGTATGCTATAAAATTTTTTCATGGTCCATGAAATAAATCAAAGCCAGTTTATTATGCACTATAAATGTTTCTGACACAAGCTTATTATTAGTGCACAAGGTTTTAGCTCGTCAAACCATTTCCAAATTTTATTAGTAGATCTAAAAAGATTGGTTGTTAGAAAATTTTAAATGTAGTAACACTTAACAAGAAGATTCCATTTGTTAACATTAAATAACTAATAATAATAAAAAAAGTTACAAAGTATAATCTTAGGCAATGTTGATTCCAGCATTCACTAATACATTATTAAAATCAAAAGCTGACCTGAGCTAACATGGATTAACAATGAACAGCTGTATTGTTATTAACTAACATTAACAAAGATAATAAATACTGTAACAGTGTATAGCTCATTAAGTTTTTTTAGTTAACGCATTAAATATTGTTAAAAAAGGAACCTTATTGTAAAGTGTTACCGTAAAATAATACACAAATCAGGGAATAAATAAGCATAAATCATGTATTTTGAAGGGATTTTTTTCATCTTTCTGTCATTTTCAAAATTAATTTTTTTTCTAATTCACACATATATAATGAACAGATTCGCACTCTTAAATTCTGAATGTTTCTCTACGCCGACAGATGATTTAACACACATTTATCAAACACACAAACAACTCTCTCCTCTCATTTCACTGGAACTACAGCACACATGAACGTGTCGAGAAAAGAAGAGGTGAAAACAACCAAAACAACACTTTATTTAACGTGTTTCATTATCAAGTCCATGCACATGCCACGTTATGAAACCAGCGAGTTCCTTGCTTCTGTTGAAATCACAGACAGTCCGGCAAACACAGCATCATCTGAACAAACGCTGCACTTCTGAACTTTGAAAAACGTTGGCAGGAGATTTAAAAACAGATGAAGCGTTCCTATTGGCTCAGGGATTCAGACGTCGCAGTTCGACGGTGGCCTCTGATTGGCTGCGTCCGTCGAACGCAAACTTCCCAACGTCCAAATGCACTCATATTTTTATTACTATGTTTGTTTGTTTTTTTTAGAAAAGACATGTGAATCGAATTAATACCTTAATATCAAACATTATGTACAACACATTTTGCGCATAACATTTAATGCGGTATCCATAATAACAAATAACAGTGATGTTGAATAATAATTAATGATTTATGTCCTCCAGAAAGGTTAAAAAAAAACACTATAATGTTATATGTGTGACTACTTCGGGATACACAGTATCCATTTAACAAGCTGATTCTGTTTCCCAGTTCAAAGTGTGTACAAAGCGTGGTATTAATGAAGTACAAATACTACTGAAGCTGATTTGATTTTCTCAGAACGTCTCTCTCATGGTTTCTAGTGTAAAACCACGAAACGGAGCACATATGGTGTGTTTCCTCGAGTCCTGATGAGATCGCTTCGCTAATAAAAACAAACAGGACTAGCGGAAGCTAACAGGCTTGGGAGAGTCACAAAGGCAGAAACCATTTTCCAATTAGCGACTGTTTGAAAGTCCGTTCATCATCTGCTTTAACAGCTCAGATTTCTCTCAATGTGAGCTCGTCTCGTCCTCTTAAACTCAAAGAGTGACTACAGTTTGGGTGAATCTCACAAACACAAATCCAGATCACGTTTCACTGCACAAAACTGAATCTAGTTCACTTTAGAGTTTTGTTCTCAATGAAGTTGCATTTATTAACGTTAACTCGTGTTCCTTTTATATATAAGTGGATCTGGATAAACGCATCTGCTAAATGAAGAATGTAAATGTAGCAAAACTTCTACAGCATTCATGAATCTCAGATAATGTTCATTTCAACATAACAGCTAACATTCAGAAGTTTGGGATCAGTAAGATATGTAATGTTTTTAACGAAGTCTCTTCTGTTCATCAAGGCTGCATTTATTTGATCAAAAATACAGAAAAAGAAAAAAAAACAGTAATACTGTGAAATATTATTGCAATTTAAAACATCAGTTTTCTGTGTGAATCTGTGTTAAAGTGTAATGTATTTCTGTGATGCTCCGCTGTATTTTCAGCATCATTCCTCCAGTCTTCAGTGTCACATGATCTTCAGAAATCATGAAAATATGATGATTTATTATCAGTGTCGGAAACAGTTTTGTTGCTTAATATTTTTTGAGAAACTGTGATACTTTTTTAAGGATTCTTTGATGAATAATAATAAAAAAGAACAGCATTTATTCAAATATAAATATTTTGTAACAATATATAATACTTCTGAAAAGTTTGGGGTCAGTAATTTATTTGTTTGTTTTAAATAAATTAATTATTTAACACTAAATAATTTAATTGATTTTTTTTTTTTTATAAAAACAAATATTTTTAGAAAATTATATTTTAAATAAATGCTGTTCATTTAACTTTATTCATCAAATAATCCTGAAAACATTAAAAATAAATCATCATATTATTATGATTTCTGAAGATCATGTGACACTGAAGACTAATGCTAAAAATTCAGCTGTGCATCAAAGGAATAAATTATATTTTTAAGTATATCAAAAAAGAAAACCATTGTGTTTTATTATGCAACATTACTGTCCTAAAATAGGCTTCATATTGTTTGTGCACGTTGTTTGAAACACGAGTCAGGTTTGGTGAGATTCACCCATCGGTTCCTCCATCATATATAAGGCTTTAGTGAGGAGAAAAATGCCCATTTTCTAATGTTTTGCGCATGTCGCATCAAACAAATCAGAACTGCACCAACTAACAGCTACTGTACAGAACAAACAGATGCATTAATAAAATCAAGAAATGAAGCTAGACTTTATTTCCCCGATGGAAACGCTGAATTCGCAGCACTTCCAGGAGATATATCAGTATAGTGTACAGTATAAGGCCTAGTCAAACAAACATGTACTTTACTCTCACCCATGTAGAAGGGAAAACATCATGCGGAGTCCCGTTCCATGTTTGGTTCCTAAAAGAGATTCGGACACACAGTTATGACAAGAAAAGAATTTCCATGATCCGTTAATGTTGATATCTCGTATCAATTGATAAAAGGTCATAGGAAAAATATAGATATTTATGTTGCCGTTGTGTTCATCTTACAAAATACAAAATCATTGTTTTTAGTGGTGTGGTCTACTAAGAGAGATCCCTCGAATCGCAGAAGAGAATCAAACCCAGGTTCAGACAAACCAACCTTCGATTGGGAAACATCCTGCGGCAAAACCGTTTCTTCGGATAAATTCTGCAATTTGTTGGGAGAAGGCAGACGAAGGACGAAAGGCAATAGTCTTTGTGTGTGTGTGTGTGTGTGTGTGTGTGTATAATTTATATCGGGTTTATAACTCGACTTGATGTTTATGTGACACCCAATTAAAATCGTTCAGTTCTCACAGGGCCTCCGGCGTGTCTTAACACATGCTCAAATTACACACAAAACTCCGCCCCCTTCCTCCCAGCAGCCAATCCGCAGCGACCTGCCGCCGCAGTTGATTGGTCGGTTGGTTAAACAGGCGATCCGCATTCCTTCTTTGTGCAGATGATTGACTCTTCTTACTCGAAGGCGGCGAAGGACCACTTAAATATTGGAAAACAAAACAAAAACGCAGCAGGAGTGTTCCTGTGGGATCTCAAGCCCTCCCCAATTTCCCGAGGTCCGCTCGAGGGGCTATAAGGTGAAGAAGACAGAGATGCAGAGCAGCAGCAGGGCCAGCAGGGGGCGAGACGTTTGGTGTCGCAGGCCTGAAGTCGACACGTCGCTCCGAGACGGTTCGGCCTCGTGACTGGTGTCGTCTGGAAATGAGGAGACCGAAGAAATGTGATCAACTTCTGTACAGTTCAATGCAGAATATATATATATATATATATATATATATATATATATATATATATATATTAGTGATTTCCAACTTTAAATGACATAACTTTTTTATTAATATGCTATGCATTTTAATAGTTTAATTTTAAAAATGTAAAAGAACTACATGTTAAAAGGATCAGTGCAGTAAAAATTTTCATTCACTATTTTTTTTTATTAAAAACCATTAGTTCAAATAAACTTAAAATAGTAACTTGTTTTTGAACAGTAAAATTTTGTATGTTTTTTCTGCTCACCAAGCCTGCATTTATATCCAAAATACAGCAGAAGCTGTAATATTGTAAAATATTTTTACTATTTCAAATGACTGTTTTCTGAGTAAATCTGTATTTAAGTGTAATTTATTTCTGTGATGCTCCGCTGTATTTTCAGCATCATTCCTCCAATACAGAAAATACAGCTGTGCGTCACAGAAATAAATTATATTTTATAATATATTCACACAGAAAGAAAGCTATGTTAAATAGTAAAAATATTTCACAATTTTACTGATTGTTACAGTATTTATGATCAAACAACTGCAGGCTTGGTGAGCAGAGAAAGACTTCTTTCAGAAACATTAAAAATCTCACTGTTCAGAAACTGTACTAAAACAACTCAAGCTGAAATAAAAATGACAGAAACGTGATAAAATTAGTAAAACTTCAACAAAAACATAAAAATAAATCCGTTTGCAGTCTAAACTGTAATAAAGCCTGACTCCTGTTGTCAGAATCTCAATGCATTTCTGCTGGTTTGCTGATGCAGACACACACAGACTGCGGTTATCATCAGTGAGCGTGATATGGCTTTGGAAAGCACAGTGTCTCTCAGCGGGAGAAACGGACAGGTGTGTTGCTAAAAGAGACAGATAAATATGGTTGGGTTGGGAGGACAGTGCAGTTTTTGGCTCGTTCAGACAGGCAGACAGACACCTCCAGCCTCTCAGTGGGGATCTGGACTAATAAATCAATGCCTCCATCATGCCAGGAACTCAGGCCTGGGTGGGTGTGTGTTGGCAAGGTGAAGATGCATGAGAAAACAATACTGTGCTCAACTACACTGACACTATCTGCAGTGTTAATTGATATAAGCGTGTGCTTTTAACAGCTTTTCAGCACTGATCGCCCGCTGTCTGCTCACCGAACTGAGCCTGTGACGTTAACACGATTTTGATAGCTCACTTGTCAACTTCCATAAATCCAACCTGGAAGTCTACTAATACTCTAACGAGAGTTAGCTGACATTGTTGCAATTAGTTTTTATAATGTCTATATATAATCAAAGAGCATGTCTAACCAATTGCATTCATAAAACTTGAATAATTGATTAAAATTGTAAGAATAATTTAATGTAGATTTTTTTTCTCCAGAAATTCAGTTGTTTTTTTCAATTATTCTGATTTAATCTGTATGATTTAGTTTCATTCTTATGATTTATTTCATACTTAAAATTTTAATACAAATTTATCACAAAAAGGTTAATATTATGGCATTTAAATCAAATTATAAAACTTTAGAAATTTAATTAATCTTTAAAAACAATTGAAAATGTAAATAATTAAATTTGAACAAATCCTTTATTTTTTTGTTTTTTTATTAATTTAATTTTATTTAATATTATTTTATAAAAAATTTATAATTTATTAAAATGGTAAAAAATAAATATAAATAATTAAATGTAAATTTTTTCAAGAATATTGTTTTCTGTTCTTAATTGCTCTGTTATAAGATTTAATACAAATATTTGATCAAAAGCGATCGTATTATAATTAATGCATACAATTTAAACAAATTAATATGTTAAAATGCATTCAATGAAATTTTTGCAATTAATGTTTTTTTTATATAAAATAAAAGATATTCCTTAAAAAAATAATGCTTTAATAAACTATCATTAATTCTAACTATTTGAAACACACAATTTATTGTACAATATGTTTCTTTCATAATTTCTTCTTTCGTAATTTCGGTGGGTTGTAGTGAAAACTCAGACTCACAGTCTTTTTGCGCTTTAACACGATAGTCCATATAGCGATTTTATTACACAATTTCATTTTATACAAATTTTGCCAAATCTCCGCATTTTTATTACTGGACTTATAGGCACTAGGCTTGTGGATGGATTCGCCATTAATCACCACATTAAACCAAAGCAGTCTGTGTTTGGTCACGGTCAGAAGGTCATTTCGTGGGCTTTACACCAATTTACAGTTTGACTTCTCCCTTGGTCTACTTCAGGACGTCTTGAATTTGAATGCCGCTCCAATGTTTGATCATGACACCATGAAAGTCAAAGCTAGCCTAGCGTGACAGAAACGGCAATAAACATTACGAGCCGAGAGTCGAGAGTCGTGCATATGTTAGTGAGTGTCATGTGCTCGGATGTAATGGGTTTCATCAGGGAGAAGCCAAAACAAGCTTGGCATCGACCCATGTGACACTGCTAATTTGGCAGAAAACCATCGTGCACGGCCAAGCTTTGGATCTTAACTCTTCCAGCAGTCGATGTGCAAGCACATATTGATATAGTGTGTAAATATAATCCATGCATTTCAGCTGGAATCCACAATCGACACTGACTGACTGAAGCTTTGGCTCGCTGAAAGGTCACATGGCAAATTTCTGGTTGCTTAATTGCTTTAGCACAGGATGGATATGTTGACCCTCAGCTATTACAAGAGAATGCATTATTAATACGCTGTGTACCTCATGCATAAATAAAGTGAAGTGTTGGAGAAGCCGCAGGCGAAACTCAAATCAAGGTACACATGCACAGAGTGATTAGAGGAAGTAAAGCACACAGACTGAACAGAGCGAAGGTGATGTCAAGCCATACTGACCTCTTGGTTCTAATGCATTTTCTACTTTGTCATCGACAAAAACGCGGTCATGAACGCCTATGGTTTTCTCGCAGCCATCTACAAAAACAGAAGGAATGAAAAAGATACCGTAAGCCAATCGTGTTAGTGGTAATTCAGCAGCCCGACCCACCTGCCAATCAGAGGAAAGCACATAGAAGCAGTCACCTGCCGTTAATGTCCATTAAACTGTGTTGCATTGAAAAGCATGGGAGTTTCTGTAAACGGATGCCTACGACAGAATCATACGTGTGTGGTTTGTAATAAGTTACACTTACTCGGTGGTCTCACGAAGACTTTCAGCTTGAGACACGACCTTCTCCCGGTTTCTGTGATCATGGATGCTGTAAAACACAGAAGAGATGAGAAAGGTGAGTACACACACACCTGAGAAAGATATGGTCTTAGTTTCACACTACACACACACTATCTTATAATGCTGTGGCTTGCGGGTGTATTTTGCGGTCTGAAAAAGGAAATTACTCCTTTCCTGTGGAATCTAAAGGGTGTGCACACACACACACACACACACACTTCCCTGCGGGGTGAAGAAAGGAACATCACACTGTCATTTCTGGTTTTCTGTCAATAGCAGTCTGCTGGTTTATCAGCCGATTTGGGCCTCAAATTTTGAGCACGAATATACCCGACTGAATTCAAAAGAGGATAATCACAGCTGTAATTATAGGGTGACTTCATCTCAAGTTTATTTTTAGGAAAGTGTTTCTTGAATGCTACAGTTATGGTCCAGTAGGAAAGAGGAATTGCACAAAGATCCCTTCAGTATTTCGATTGTTTTTCAGAGACAGAAGCAGAATTAAATGGAGATCTGACTGAAGGATTCAAAAAAGCCCCACAGGGGAACGCAAAGGTTTTGCAAGTGAATACAAAGTTCCTCGGAAAACGCAGACTTTTTGCATGTGAAGAGTTTCTCAGGGAATGCAAAAAAAAATTGTTTTTCTGTGGAATGCAAGTTCGGCGCATGAATGCAAACATTTTGCAAGTAAACAAAAAAATTTGCAAGCGAAAAACTGTTTTCTCTGAGAATGCAAAATTATTTCATGCAACAAAAAATAAAATAAAACAGAGAATATAAACTTTTGCATAGCAAAAACTCATTTTCTCTGAGAATGCAAAAAAAAAAAAATCGCAAGTGAACACAAATGTTTTAAAAGCAAACCTTTTCTCTGAGAAACATCTTGCAAGTGAATGATTTCTCCATGGAACACAAAAGTTTTGCAAGAAAACATATTTTTCCGTGAAATAAAAAAGTGTTTTTCATTCCACAGAGAGAGAGAGAGAGAGAGAGAGAGAGAGAGAGAGAGAGAGAGAGATTTCAACAGCGTCTCAAAGAAATTGCAAAGATCCCAAACACCTCAAATTCTCCCAAGACCAGATGACCTGAGCTATGCATCTGTCAACATTTGACTAATTAATGTCTTCCTCATAGCAGTTTTAGGACAAATGGCAACAAATCAGACCTCTTACCATGAGACATAAATGTGAAGTTTCTTAAGCCGTGAAAGAGAAATCTCTTGTGAATTCGGTGTTCATCTGAGGTTATTCTGTGAGCTTTATTAAGACGGACAGCGCAGTGCAAGTTCAACGGTTGGACTAATTAAGGCTAATTACTCTCAACATGGGATTTTATTCTGTGATCTTTGGTGTGTGTAGGATGTGTAGTTCCTACATTACAGTCGTTTAACACTTCGAAGTCAACAATCTCAAAGAGTTTACCTCCATAATGTGATGCATTTCTGATCGAAACAGATGGAGAATAAATGTAAGGCCAGGACTTGGTTTAATCCAACGAGGAACTGATTTCAGAAACACCCACAATAACAACATCATTAAAGCAAAGAGGGTCAGTTTTGATTTCCGTGTATCAAAATTGCATCAGTACTGATGTCTCACTGTCTCATGCCTTTAAATGCTAAATATTGTTATTTTTTAACAAATGAATTGAGCCTTGATAAGCATGTGAGAGTTCTTTCAAAAATTAGACATTTGTAATGGCCCAAAACGCTCTAGCTACCAGAACAATGTAAGTCGTAGACAGAAACAAGTTTTCCAAGTGGGCACATCTCCAGGAACTCGTCTGCGAGACGCTAAATAATCAAACACATTTTGCGATTGGAAATCTGGCAAGCGTTTGCTCCTGTCAGAGTCGGCCCACCCTTTGGGCAAGTTTACTAACCAGCATTTATTTCATTTGACAAAGACTACATGCAACGAATGCAGAGCTATTAAATATTCAGCGTTTGCGCCGTAGCCAGAGGCAGAGCTTTCTCAATTTGTCCTCATCCATAAAGAGCCTCGACTAACAGCATCGGCAGAGATGAAGAGCATTTCTCACAGCCCTCATCTGCCTCTCCGCTGTCTCTCTTCATCTACATGCAAATGAAACAGAAAGTGTGTGCATGAGATGAAAACATAAATACATATTTTCTATCACATATGTTACCAAAAAGACCATTACAAAGACAAAGACGGACCCAAAACCTATCTAGACAGCAGAATATCACTGAGACATGAGGATGCATGACTCCTTCAGCAGACTTCAATGCCTGCTGTTTCTGACTTACAGCCTGTAAGTACGTTTTTTTATATATAAAGGATTTGCCACGGACGATTCAAACGCGAGTTTTGAGCAGTAGCTCTTGTTGTTTTGCATTTCTCCAATCACAAATGCAGACTGGGTTTTGTTTGTGTTGTGCAATGCAATGCAGTGTTTAAAGATGTTCTCATTTCCTCTCTGTTATCTGCTCGGGAACCCATTGCGATTTAATGTGCTTTTAATTTCTACAAGACACCAGAGACTTTCATCATTATGACAATTACACGAATGCACAATTTTATGCACAATGCTCTATCATATGAAATATTAGCAATAAACATGTTGCAAAAATTTTTTTTGATGGCCATCAGTGGAAAAAGAGGGCAATGAAACAAACATTATAAATGAACACAGGCAGTGTAGAGTCTCACTATAAACATGTTATTTACTGATTACACCAGTTAATGTTCATCTACACATTCCACTTCATACAGGCCATACATACTTTCATGCAGAAACTGCATAGCAACACCCTGGCGTGTGTGTGTGTGTGTGTGTGTGTGTGTGACGATCCGCAGTGTCTCTCAGTAAGTGTAAGATGCTGTCTGGCAGGCGTGCAGGTCCAGGCCGTGTGCCACCGAATGTTACAGTCACACACACAGAAGAGGAAAACAGCGGGACGTCGGGAAGTGTTGTGACCAAGAGGATGCAGAAGGGAATCAAACGAAACAAAACAAAGAGAAGGAGAAGGTTCCATTCATCAGAGGCATGATAATGTCTGCCGTGCTCCTTCACGCCGCAGGAGAGGCGATGAAACGCCAGGAGTCTTCATGAACGTGATGCATGTGCTGGCTGCGTCTACAGCTCATGCACAGAAATATAATAAACTCAGCTTGTCTGTCATTAAACTGATCTCCATCACTGCGCTCATGCAAATGGCTCATTGTTACCATGACATGAATGGGTTTCCTCTGTGTGAGTTTAAATGGAACTGGCCACAACAAGCAGAATTTGAATGAAAGGAAGAGGAATTAATAGAATTGCACAATAATTTATTATTAATTTAAAATAACATTAAAAACATAAAAAATACACATTATATATATATATATATATATATATATATATATATATATATATATATATATATATATATATATTAGGGGTGTAACGGTACGTGTATTCGTACCGGACCGTTTCGGTACTGGGCTTTCGCTACGGTGCACGTGTGTACCGAATGACCGAATGCAATATTTTGTGTGCGGAACATAGGTACATTTTCGTGTTTCCAAACGAACATATTATGTGGGTTAGAGTCCAGTACCACACCCCAGTCCAGCATTTTCTGTCCAATTTTATTGTGTTACTTTCAATAACAGTCTGGTTATTTATTTATTTTTTTTATGTATTGTTTTTTAAATTCAGAATCATTAAAGTTATTAAGTTACATATAAAAAAAGTCTTACAAAATTACTTTATATTATTTAATTAAATAATAAATAATTATTACAAAGCATTTTCTGTGTATCCAGCCCAGAATTTTCAGATCAAAATTACAAGAAAAAAAAGTAATATTGTAAAATATTAAGTCTATATACCAATTAGTGGTACTTCGGTACCAAGTCGGTAATAAAAAAATGAAAATGTGACGGTAGCAGGTTTCTTTAAAAACCGGTTGGTAAACTTACATTTTAATATGGACAGTCACCGAATTTGTCAAAGTTAGCATAAATTAATCAAATCAAATCTCCATATGGACCAGTATCTGTAAATGTTAAATCTGAATCCTGCGTGTTCTGCGCGTCTCTGTGTGAATGAATTAATGGTTTGTTTACTACATAGACTAAAGCACGTCTCAATGAGGACATAAATACATCAACAACATCACCAGAACTGTTCTGAGTCACTTCACAAGCATTTTACAGTTTCGTTTGAGTAAAACCAGTGTCAAAATAAAAGTAGCCCATCAAAATAAAAGTTCATTTTTACATAAAGGCGTTGTGCTAGAAATATTACTATTGTTTAGTAGAATGTATGTGTTACTGCTTCTACTGTTGAAAAAATGAATAAAAATGAAAAATTAATCACACAATATTTCTTCCATGTTTTAATTTTAATAGCAAATCCCCTTTATTTACCAAAAAAATAAAAGTTTTTTAAAATTTCATTAATTAAAAGACAAATTAAATTTGGGAGAAAATTGTTTACTGTTTTTTATAATTATATTACTAGTAGAAAAACTTTAAACACAATTGTAAATAAATATAAAGAATGGCATTGTTTTTTTTGTGTGTTTGTTTTTTTTTTTATTAGCATATTTTTGTGTTTTGCTTTGGTACCGAAATTGGTACAGAGAACCGTGGATTTTCACCGGTATCGGTGACAACACTAATACCAATATATATTTTATTATAATAAATTAACTTACCGTATTTTTCAGACTATAAATCGCACCTAAGTATAAGTCGCATCAGTCCAAAAATACTTCATGATGTGGAAAAAACTGTCGCATTTATTTAGAACCAAGAAAAAACATTACCGTCTCCAGCCGCGAGAGGGCGCTCTATGTCTTCAGTGTAGACTACAGGAGAACTGAGCAGCATAGAGCGCCCTCTCGTGGCTGGAGACGGTAATGTTTTCTCTTCGTTCTAAATAAATGCGACATAGTTTTTTCCACATCATGAAGTATTTTTGGACTGATGCGACTTATACTTAGGTGCGATTTATAGTCTGGAAAATAAGTTTTTTTTTTGTTTTTTTATTACATTAAACTTGCACTTAGCACAGTTTGTTGAATTTATTTCAGTTGTTTCACTTTAGTTGAAAATGTTCGTCCTGTTGACCGTTCTTATTCAAATTCAGGAATTTTCCCGATGTGATTCTGAATGGCAATAACCTTGATAGCGACATCATCTCTTACAGCTTCGGTCAGACCTGCAGCAGTCGCTAGACAGCGGCCAGAGAGGGTAAACCATGATTTAATAAGCAACCGTGAGGTCATAAACCGCCCGCGCCGTTCCTGAGACTCCAAAGCACATCCAGATTTTCCAATTCCACAAAAAATGGGATTCAATCTCCCCTTATCCACTGCCTCCCTCCAGTAATATTGGATTTGGAGACCATGAGAGATTAAAATCCATCTTTAAATTCACAATATTAGAAAAAGATGCCATCTCAAGCATTTCGAGGTGGGGGGTCAGCCCTGTGTCCTGACCTTTGACCTCAGCTCATACTGTACTCAGCTCATGAGGCTGCAGATGTGAACATCACCAAACAGCTTCGTGCATTCTCCATTTTCAACAGCAGTGCATAAATCAGGAAAGAGCAGACCTTTATTCAGCTGATGCTATTAGAGAGAGACGTGACAGTCTCGTGCGATAACGTCAGTCAATCAGAGCGAGCGAAAACATCTCTTCAAACACTGATTCAGAGAAATGTCACTGATAAGCACCATCTGAAAGTGACAGTACTCACATCATAATAATGATCTTCTGTATTCTAAAGAGCTCATGGGAAAAACAGCAATCCATGAAAACAGACATTCAAGAGTCGCTAAACTGTGATCAACACTAAAAACAGATTGCAAACATAAATACTGGGTAAAACTGAATTAGATTGAACTAGTTTTCATACCTTTCGTTATTGCATAACATATACAGAATTTAGCATTAATTTCTCTTGATTTGAATAATACAGAGTCAACAATCTTCAAGACTGATGAACTTGACACTGTTATTGAACTGAACTGAATCAACATTGAACTTAATTGAGCTGAATAACGACAATGCTTTATAGATGAAAAGCCATTTCACAATTAATGGATTTTGCAAGATTAACACTGTTATTATCCTGTTTATTACTATGTAGGAAGAACAATCTAAATAAATGATATAATTAATGAATTTACATTAATAATAAATATATAAAATCATATATGTGACCGACTTATTTTGCTATCGTATTTTTGTATACTGTATATTTTCCTGCATTTGCTGATCATTTGCCCCCTTTTTCTGCAGAAATCTGCTTTAGAGTGGCATTATATAAATATAAATTATTATTACTGGTTTTAAAAAGTCATCCAAAAAAAAATTGAGGACTGAGCTTCAATAAAATAAAATAAAATAAAATAAAAAACCTAAAATAAAACAAAATAAAATAAATATAAATATAAAATAATAAATTAATGAGATAATAGAATAAAAATAAAACAAGTATGAAATAATAAATAATATAATACAAATATTAAAATAAAAATGTACAAAATATAAAAAATCAAATACAAAATAATAAAATAAAATAAAATAAAGAAACAAAATAAAATAAAATAAAAAACATAAAATAAAACAAAATAAAATAAATATAAATAAAAAATTAATGAGATAATAGAATAAAAATAAAACAAGTATAAAATAATAAATAATATAATACAAATATTAAAATAAAAATTAGCAAATAAAATAAAAAAATAATTTACAAATCTAATGAGTATAATACTTCTATTTTGCTTACTTATAATTGTTGAATGTCTGTCAATGGAGAAAGATGCGTCTCGCAGTGAGATGATGTAGTTACGCCGTCCAACCACTAGGTGTTTTAGTCTCTGACCCTAAAGGTCAAGGTCACCGTCAGCTGATATTACCAATTAAACATACGGTGAATACAAGCGTAACACAATTAAGAAATGCGCAGTGATGCGGACGTCAGCATGATATAAAACACTATTAAAAAAAGAGTTTGACAGTTTTCACTATAGTCGAGATGTAGCTGGTTTTAACCGAACATTTGCTTAAATATTGTCTTTAACTGTGATATTAATGACACTGAGATCTCTTCCAGCGCGTGCGAGGCGAGTCACTGTGAAATATGGCAGCTAAAAGTGGGACTTCACTCTGACTTTCTGTTTGGAATTACGTCCGACGTGATTGTCGTGATGTATATTAATTATGATGTTCGCCACAGAGACAGAAGCTGCCAAGATCTCTCTGGCAGGAGCTGAATAAAGACAATCATTCAGAGAGGGCGAACGTATTTCACAGATGTGAGCGAGGATGATGGGACTCGGGAGAAAAGCGATATGCTGGATGATTTTCCCCGTCCTCGAGTCAAGCACATAATAACGGCTCTCTGTGTAACCATATGAAGGTTCCCGCGAAAACTAATGAGGTTTGCCTGTATTTTCATCTCACCTTGTCGACGGGTGTCCTTCAGCGAAACCCTCAAATTGCATTTTCTTTCCAAAGAATATTGATTCGTATTGATTTCTGCCCTCCCTGGATTCGTCCTTGACAGTGAATCTCAAGATTTACAGCCGCGAAAACCAATGAGAGAAAATATTGCATTTTCTTATAGACTTCATGCGGTTGAGAATTACGTCCAAATGGCTTTGTCACGGACATACAGTGAGGGAAATAAACTTTTATTAGGACTGGGACGAAACAACCTGCAGCCCTAAACTCATAAAACGCCATCAGAAAGGTGAGAGGTTACATGAACAGGTACAGTATGAACAGGTGGTGAATATTTGACCTCATAATGAATCTCTAGAGTATGATGTCATGTTTAAAGCTCGTAATGCAAGCTTGAGTAAACCAAACTCTCCACCTCATCCTCATGACAAAGCCCAAATATTATCCATGCTTTCTTATCCACTTATGTAAAAAATAGAAATACATTTAAAATAAATAATATAATATAAAAAATTTGCATATATATATATATATATATATATATATATATATATATATATATATATATATATATATATATATATATATATATATATATCAGAGTTTCCGCTAGAAAAAAATGGTGCCGGTCAAAGTGACTGGCAGAGGTTTCCTTTTCCGGACATTTTGATGATATGCCGGTCAAGTATCGCCTCTTAATTAGTCAAGGTGAGGAAAACTGGAGGCAGGCTATGTAACGTAAAAAATGACATAATCAGGCCGCCGAACGCAACATGTTTATTAGCCTAACTTTCAAATAGACGGGAAAAAAAACAACATTTTCTACTATGGTTCATTTCTTCATTCGGATCTATTTGCGATCCATTCCATTCTAAACAAACAAAGCATATGTTTCGTCCTTGTTTCATTATAGATTAAGATAATAATTAATAAATGCACGCATAATTATCAGTGAACTTGATAAAAGTTGCAGATATGTTTTACATGCATGCACAAACAAATGCCTTTCAACTTATGTGTGCAAAATTCAGAATGAAATGAATGTGCAGCAATTTGTACAAATAGAGATTCTAGGTCTACTATTGCTACATTGCTAGTGAACTGGAGTGCATCTCATCCTAATTTAACGAAACTCAGCGTAGGCCTCACAGACATGAAATATATCTTGAAATGTCTTTTTAACAATTTAAAACGAATTTTTTTTTTTACCTATGCTAATTACACATTAAATTCAGGTAGGCTACTGAGTCGCTGTCCTCAGTGCCCAGAAAAGCGCTGAAACGGAGATGAAAGGGGAACCCGTTTTTATTTATTTATTTGGCTTATTTTAACTGGCCCATCCAGTTTTCTGGAGGCCCACCTACAATCAAAATCCTGGCACCGCTAGTGCTTCGCAGCGGTCTGATATCAAGAAATAACAGACCGCATTCCACATTGGAATTCAACCAAGCCATGTAATAATGTTTAATAACTTTCAAACGAGCCTGTTCCTTCATATCATAGCCAAAGTTCGGTGTATTTTTGCTTTATACATTTTAGGCTTATTCTCAAATTCAGATTGTGTTAGGGGGGGCGGGATTATTAGGCAATTTTATTCGGACAATTTGACCGGAGAGATTTAATTTTGTCGGACATTTCATTTTTTTTCCGGCCAATGTCCGGCAATTACCGGACAACGGAAACCCTGATATATATATATGTGTGTGTGTGTGTGTGTGTGTGTGTGTGTGTGTGTGTGTGTGTGTGTGTGTGTGTGCTTTATACATATCTATTTATATATAACTGTTTTAAAACTTTTAATAATAGTTTTAATACACATTTAAAAATCTTTTTTTTTGTTGTTGTTGTAATTAATGCTAAAGGTTTACGGTTTTCACCAGTTTTTTTTTTTTTGTTTGTTCATTTTTTTTTTTTGTGATTTTTGGAGAATAACAACAATCATACCCAGAATATGAAAGGTTAACCGTTTGTATTTACTTATCTGTGACAGTTTCTACTGTATATTAACAGTTTATAACATGTGTAAAAAATAAATAAAAAAGTAAAATAAAACATAAATCTAAACACACACACACACACACACACACATATATATATATTGTATTATTTATTTTATTTAAAATAATTTAAATATTATTTTATATTTATTTACATTTTATAAAAAATATTGTAAAATAGTAAATGATAATATATATATATATATATATATTTTTTTTTTTTTACAGATCCTTTTTATTATTATTATTATTATTATTATTATTATAATTACTATAGTGTGATTTTTGTAGTACTATAATGATACACCATAATGATGAAATACAATGTAATGCAAGGGTTAACCATGATTATGACGATAAAATCTAACCAGCAGCAGAAATCATAATTGCAATAGAAATTGTATGTGCACTTTCCACAACAAAACCCAGGTCAACACAATACTTCCAGACAAACACCCCTTCGCCATCTGATTTAAATCAGTCTATCGTCTTCAGTCTGGATGGTGTGGTACTCACAGATGTAGTAATACTCTCGGCCCGGTCTGAACTCGAAGCCCAGCGAGAAGGGCGTGAAGAGCTGGAACTTCTCGGAGAACTTGAGCGGGCCGTTGGGCGAGAGCGGCCGGTTGCACTCCCAGCGCTTGAAGCCCTTGGCCGTGTGGTCACACGTGCTGTAGCCGTCGTAGTTGACCATGTAGAGCACATAACGCTCCGCTCTCTCCTCAGGGACCGAGTCTTCATAGTGCGGACAGTAGACATCCAGGTAGTCGTTTATACAGACGTCGATGTGATAGTCTCCACGGTGAAACCTGCAGGACACAGAGAGCCAGATGCATCAGAAAACATGAGTGTGTCATGCGTCTGAAAGAGGAATCTGTGATGCTTTGAAATGAACGCTCTCTTAACTTAAAACGACCTTCCAGTAAATATGAGATGATGATGAGACAGGGATATTTTAGTATCACTGACATAAATATATCAGTTTTTGTTAATATCCTGAATTCAATTTTTTTTTCGTGTTTATTATTTTAAATACATTTATATCGTTTTTATTCAGTTAAATTTTTAATAAAAATAAATATAATTTTTTTTTTGTCTCCAACAGTTAATTATATTATTTATATAATATTTCTTAATTATTTATTAATCTTAGTTAATGTGAATTTTGATATTTTGATATTTACTTATAGATTATTAAAATATAACTAACATTAACTAATGGTAAGGTGTTACAGTTTCAGTTTATTTAGTTAGCTTCATTTATTATTATAGTTTATATGACTATTTTTATATTTTGTATATTTTAGTTTAGTTTTAAAAGAATTGAAATATATATATATATATATTTTTTAAATATTTGTTGTTAGTTAGTAACACTAACTAGTAATTAGTAAAGTGTAACCATTTAAGTTTTAGCCATTTCAAGTTAAATTAATTGAAAATGAAAATTAGAAAATCTGCCTTCGGTAACTAGTTTAAATATTATATATATATATATATATATATATATATATATATATATATATATATATATATAATTTTTTTTTATAACATTTAATTTTAACATATATAAACATTTAAAGAATATAAAGAAAAAAATACTAATATTTTATATATACATTAAATATAGCAAACATAATATATATATATTAGTTAGATTAGATTTCTTAATTTATTTATAACTTTAATTTTTTACATTAATTTTCTTTCATTTCTGTTAACTTCACATAATTTATTTTATTAAGTAATTTATTTTTCTAAATTATAGTTTTAGTTTTAGTTAACAACAATAACACTCGGCCGAGATTCGATGCATATTTCTGAGGTTAGTGCTGGTTTGCTTCTGTCTAGTAAATACCAAGCGTTTTGAAACAGCTCCAACACGCAACACAAGAAACGAGCTCATTAATCACAAAACAGACTAACAAGTCCAAATGCTAGCATGTGAATCTGCTCTCATCTCGCCGATGAAATGCATAACCTGTCCATACTTGGTTCCCCAAACACTGCAGAGTCAAAGCGTTAAAATACTAAACTAAACTAAAATATAACTAAAATAAATAACTAAAATAGAAACTTTGCCCTTATAACTCTGAAAAAAAATAAAATAAATAAAAATAAAAAATTATATATATATATATATATATATATATATATTTTTTTTTTTTTTTTTTTTTTTACTTAAAACATGGAAACATTAGCAAAACATTCTTAGAATTTAAAAAAAAAAAAAAACATATTTACTCTTTGATATAAACATTAGCTGTAGAGTCTCTAAATAGGCTTCTTTTCAATTAATAATAATAAAAACTATATAATAATAATAATAATAATAAAACATAATGATAATACAACGAATATTATTACTTCTACTATTAATTTAGTACGTACTTATTTATACTGCATGCAAGAATATAATTTGCAATCTACACTATGTGAGTGTGTGTGTGTGTGTGTGGGAGTCCGAGTGCATGTGTGTGTGTTTGTGTGTTTGTGTATGTGTGTGTGTTTGTGTGTGTGTCTGTGTGTGTGAGTCCGTGTGTGTGTTTGTGTGTGTGTGTGTGTGTGTGTGTGTGTGCGAGTCCGTGTGTGTGTTTGTGTGTGTGTGTGTGTGTGTGTGTGTGCGAGTCCAAGTGCGTGTATGTGTGTGTATGTGTATGTAAGTGTGTGTGTGTGCGAGTCCGTGTGTGTGTGTGTGCGAGTCCGTGTGTGTGTGTGTGTGTGCGAGTCCGAGTGCGTGTGTGTGTGTTTGTGTACGTGTATGTAAGTGTGTGTGTTTGTGTGTGTGTGTGTGTGTTTGTGTGTGTGTGTGCGAGTCCGTGTGCGTGTTTGTGTGTGTGTGTGTGCGAGTCCGTGTGTGTGTGTGTGTGCGAGTCCGTGTGTGTGTATGTGTGTGTGCGAGTCCGAGTGCGTGTGTGTGTGTGTATGTGTACGAGTCCGAGTCGGAGTCCGAGAGCGTGTGTGTGTTTGTGTATGTGTGTGTGTTTGTGTGTGTGTGCGAGTCCGAGTGTGTGTGTGTGTGTGTGTGTTCATAACTTAATGGGAAAATTAGCAAAACGTATTTTTGTTTGCTTGGGGAGTAACTTTTATTGCTGCTGAAATATCATTAAACTTAATTGTATTCTAGTTTTAAAGCACAATGTAAATACCATGGAAAACACATATACCGTAGTAAAAGTTTCTGCTGGAAATGTGCTTTCAGAAGGAAATGAAACCATTAAATATAGCAAACATAATATATATATATTAGTTAGATTAGATTTCTTAAT
>NC_068378.1:27201611-27249111 GCF_023724105.1 Carassius gibelio | reverse complement strand
AAATTGGCATCAATCCCGTATTTCACAATATCCAAACTGTAATGTGTCTCAAATTCTCTCTCTCTCTCTCTCTCTTTCTCTCTCTCTCTAAATATAAACTAAACAAAACACTTTTGTTTTTAATGAGCTGAACTCAAAGATCTAAGACTTTTTCTATGTACACAAAAGGCCTATCTCTATCAAATATTGTTCGAAGATTTGTCTAAATCTGGGTTCGTGAGCAATTCTTCTTCGCCGAGATAATGCATCCACCTCACAGGCGTGGCATATCAAGATACTGATCAGGGATGCGGTCATAATGTTTGTGTTGCACTTGGAGGCTCGTTCTCGTTCTCCTCTGTGAGTTTGGGTGGGCAAGAGGACACGAAGAACATGAGGACTGGATAGGAACAGCCTCTCGGTTTTGTACATTCATTTGCCCATCCCACAGATGGATACGGTTTCCTTGCTTGAGGATTTGCATAATATCATGTAAATTGAGGCTGCCTGAGTTTATTTCATTCAGTGAAAATGAATATTTCCTTTTACAGATCGCTTGAAGCTATCAAACACCTTGTGTGTCACCTGACAAACACATTCAGAGAAATAAAACCAGTCTGGACATGCTTCTCATTGTAGTTCATTATGATATTGCTTACATTAAAATGATGCACATTATGTGTGAAATCAATGTTTTTCAGTGTATTTCTAGTGTCAGCCACAGAGGATCATGGGTAATGTAGTTTTGTCAAAAGTAGCTCATGAGACATGTTTTCTGTTTTCAACCTAAAACTTTAACCAGAACTAAGAGTAGAACTAAAACAATGTTTATAACTAAAATTACTACAACTAAAACCATGAGCCATGTTTTGTTGCTGATTAGTTAATTAAAACTTAAACCAGAATAAAAAAATACAAATAAATTGTTTTATTTCATGTTTTGATTATTTGATTGTTTTATATTTATTAAATACAATTAAAAAAAAAAAAAAAATCAATAACAAATTGAAATGTTGGAAACGGATTGAAATAAGGTGAGGTTGAAGAACTTCTTACAAAAAATAAATAAAAATATTAAAATAAAAGCTAAATTAAACTAATACTTTAATAATGAATGTAATACAAATTACAGAAGCATGTACAATTACTGTAAGTAATAAAAATAGACAGTCATTTTACTACATAATTAATACAAATATCTATAAAGATTCTGATGGAATTAGTTTGTTTAGCTAGGAATCCCAGAGAAAAACATCCGCCGTATACGAATCATTTGATTGAACAGAACTGTGTCGATGTGTGGAAGCCTCGTGAGTATCTGAACACGTGTTGGGATATTCTCCTATTTGTTCTTGAATTGTCTTCTGATTCCTGCTCCCAGTGTGATCAGAGACAATTCATGCTGAGATATCAGAGAATCAAGGCATCTCTCCCTCACACACATCTCTAGCACTGGCTTTTATCTAACTCGGTGACTCTATACACACACACACACACACACACACACACACACACACACATGTTTGTTTTTGTGTAAAGTGTGTTCATCCCATAGGTGTAATGGTTTTTATTCTGTAGAAACTGTATATTCTATCTCCCTTCACCAAGCCTACACCTAACCCTAACCCTCACAGGAAACTTTGTGCATTTTTACTTTCTCAAAAAAACTCATTCTGTATGATTTATAAGTGTTTTGAAAAATGGGGACATGGGTTATGTCCTCATAAGTCACAATCTCCTTGTAATACCTGTGTCATACCCATGACATTATACACACACACACACACAAAAGCAATCACAGTTGCACAAGGTCTCTGGGTGGATAATTACTTTGCCTGCTTCATCCTCTGAGTAAAGGTAAATTAAGACTGTCACCTAAAGAAGAGAAGAAACAATGCAGCTAACGAATGGATGTCTCTCTTTCTCTCTCTCTCTCTCTCTCTCTGTCTCTCTCTCTCTCTCTCTCTCTCTCTCTCTCTGTCTCTCAGGAAGACTATCGAAGAGATAGAGACTGGAGAAGTGTGTTATTTATACTGTATGGTGAGATGATGTCACTTCCTCTCGCTGTTTGAGGCGTGTTAATTACAAAGGCAAATGGAAAACACTGTGATTTATTCAAACAGCCATCAGCTCTTTATGTCTGTCTTTTCCAGCTAACACACGTTTCTCTGAAGGACACGGAACGGTGTTGTTTCATTTAAATAAAGCTAAAATAAAATAAAAGATAAATATTAAATGAAAGACTTAAACGTAAAGGATTAAAAAAAAACAAATATTAATATGTGTTTATACTATTTATAGTTATAAATGTAAATAATAATAAGTGAACAATAGGTTTAAGTTAAAGCATTAAAATTATTAAAATTATTTAAAATCACTGACATTCATTGAAATAAAGTTGGAATAAAATAAAAGATAAATATTAGATGCAAGACTTAAACGTAAATGAAAATACTTTTATAATAAATAACATTCATTGTGATATTTAATATAATAGGAATAATATTTGTAGTAATGCAGGTAAATAATACAAATAATAATAATGTAAATGCAAATAATAATTTGTTTAATTATTTGTAAAGAAGTTGAAGTAGCAAATTTACCAAAATGACAACTATTAATTTCATTAATTGAAATAAAGGCGAAATTAAATAAAAGATAAATATTAGATGAAAAATTTAATGTAAATGAAAATCGTATTCGCCATTTTATAATAAACATAAATTTTTTTGTGATATTTAAAATATTAAGAATAATATTTATATAACATTTATAGTAATAAATGTAAATAATTATATGCAAATAATAATAATGTAAATAATAATAATAATAATAATAATATTATGTTTCAGTTAAAATACTGAAATTATCAAAATGAAAATTAATTAAAAAAAAACTTTTATTAACTGGAATTAAGGTGAAATTAAATGAAAGATAAATATGAGATGGGAATCATAAACATAAATGAAATAATATTTTTTTAAATAACAAATAACATTTATTGTGTTATTTAATATATTAGAAATAATATTTATATAACATTGATAGTCATAAATGTAAATAATAATAACATTAATAATAATAATAATAATACTATTTAAATAATAATAATAATAATAATAATGATACAATAATATGTTCAAGTTAATGTATTACAATTATCAAGATGAAAACTAATAAAAACACTTTCATTAATTGAGATTAAAAAATATATAAAAATACAAATAGTATATAAATATAAATAAAGACTAAAACTTAAAGGGGTTAAAGTGTTTTTTTCTAGGCTTGATTGTTTTTATGGGGTAAAGTCTAACATGTTCATGCTTCATTTTTTTAAGAAACACATTTTTTTCACATAATATACCTTTATTTCACCCTCATCTGTTCCTTCTCTGACAAACGCCTTGATTATTTCCTGTTTTTATGAAGCCCCTCCCTCAGAAATATGCGATGGGCTGTGATTGGTCAGCTGGCTCAGTTCAATTGAGACGCAGAGAATATCAGTGAAGTACAGCTCTTAATGGTTTGTCATACTTTTAGATTCGCAGTTGTTTGTAAATGCTACTGCTTCTGTTAACTTTTAATATATGGTTATATTCTGATTAAAGCTTTAATACAGCGCAGCAACCGTAGGCATGTCCACATATATCCACAGATTTTAACGCGCACCCCTAGTTTTCTCTTCCTCTAAACTAAAGCAGCACAACATGGCCACGCCCCCCTGTGTTCCC
The DNA here is from genome assembly GCF_023724105.1 of Carassius gibelio. Classification (NCBI taxonomy): domain Eukaryota; kingdom Metazoa; phylum Chordata; class Actinopteri; order Cypriniformes; family Cyprinidae; genus Carassius; species Carassius gibelio. The sequence continues at coordinate 27,245,401 of NC_068378.1, read as the reverse complement.
GGGGGCGGGGTTTACCTGGGCTTGTGATGTAACAGATCCAGGAAGAAGCTTGTTGTAGTCCCTTATCAGCCATTTTTGTAGTCATTAAACTCAGAATTTTAAAAGACGATATTTAAGTTTGCATTAAACTTTCAGCGCTGCAACTTTGCAGATATTGTTTACGCTCAAACAGCGACATTACACACCAATTAACTAACCTTAAATAAATCACAATCAATTATTATTATTCATGTAATGAAAAGCACATAACAAAAAATTACTAAAAATAAAATTGAACTGAAAAAAATAAAATAAAAATGGATGCAAAATATTAAGAAATACAATAATTGTTTATAAATGATGTTAAAATACCACTGACATTGACCTATTAGTTCCCTACAACAGGTTACCGTTTCAAGGTAAGAGTGTGTTGCAATATCAACACTTTCATCAAAAACGGTCACAAACAAAAGTGTGTGTCATTTCGTGAGGAAGAAAGACACGTCAGGCCTCGAGCTGTTCATCTGGAAGCTGGACCGCGGCCACATTCGCCTCTAATGAGGCTTCAGGATTCGGGTACGAGGCCAAAATGCCTGTGGATGATCTGGATGATTTGTGTACGAGATGCCGAGAAACGTCTCTCGGAGAGCACACACAAAACTCGATCTGAGAGAACACAAACCCACACTGAATGACGCAATGAGACGAGCGTCAAACGGTGTAACGCGATCGCCGGGATGCACATGCCCCGTCATGCCTCGTATTTTTGGACTCCTGCACTTACTGTAATAATATCTCTCACAGCATCAGATTGCGCTCAAGATAGAAACATTGGAGTGCTTATTACGGGTGATTATTATTCACAAAGCTCTCTAATCAGGGATGATATTAGAAGAGCTTTCTGCTGCTCTTCACACAACTCTAAAAACAGACGCGTGGTTTCTGTGTGAGTTAATCAAATACTAGTCGTGTAAAATACATTTAAAAAAGAATAGAAAATAATTAAATTAAATTAAATTAAATTAAAACTGGGGGGGGGGCAGGATTTTTTTATGTTTTGAAAGAAATGTATTTTACTGAACAAGGTTTATGATAGATGCAGTAGAAAATTATTGTTGTGAAATATTATTACAATAAAAAAAATACTGTTTTCTGTTTGAATTTAATTTAAAATTAATGTAACAATGTTCATGTTATAAAAAGATTAAAAAAAACTGATATTTTATGTTTTGTGTGATTGCCCAAATAAAAATATAATATTAAAAAAGTCTAAAATTTATCTTAATTTTTTCACTTTCTCTCATGAGATATATGGCATATTTCACCCACAATATAATATAATATAATATAATATAATATAATATAATATAATATAATATAATATAATATAATATAATATAATATAATATAATATAATATAATATATAAAGGTATATAATATAATATAATATTTAAATTGGAACAGGATTTTCAAAGAAAAGTTTTAATTAATTAATTTATTTATTTTATATACATTTTAAAATTAATTTAACAAAGTTTGTGTCAGAGCAACAAGATAATTGCAGTGAATATATATATATATATATATATATATATATATATATATATATATATATATATATATTTTTTTTTTTTTTTTTTTTTTATGGAATTTTATATCATTAACAAACAAATAAATAAAATTTTACTGGATTCACAAGATTTGAATGTTCTTGTCACCAAGTCACCAAGGCTGCATTTCTTTGATCATAAAACAGTAATTGTATGAAATATTATTACAATTGAAAATATCCTTTAACATTTTAATATATTTAATTCATCAGTACATTTTTAAATAAATTTAACCAAGTTTATATCACAAAATCATTAATAGATATTCAGCGTTTCATGTGAGAGAATCTAGAAAGTCCAGATGATGAGCTGTAGTCAAGCGTGTGCTAATGACACGCAGGTTTGATCCCAGCACACATAAGAATTCAATTCAATAGCAGTCTGAGACTATTGAGATAAAACACACACTCCACACCAGCTCAAAGACATGTCCACCCTTCACACGAGACAAACACAACTCAACCAGGAGATTTACAGCCCAAAAACACACACTCCTGTAGCTTTACAGAGAAGAGAGAACAGCTGGAGAGTCCCTGCGTACGGAGGAATAAATCCAGTCTGGTCAATTAGGATTTGACCCCAGGGGCAGGACTGTGAACTTTGACCCTGCCGGCCCTTCCACTCTCATTCAGGAGCAGCTAAATGAAGAATCGCCTGCCGAGGGTCATGGAGAGAGAACAAACGTCGACTATCAACCTGATGAACAGGACTCTTCTGCTCAGGAAAGATGCATTTATTTGATCAAAAATACAGGAAAAAAATGTTGAAATGTTATTAGAATTTAAAATAGTTGCTGCTTTGTGAATCTGTGTTAAAGTGTAATGTATTTCTGTGATGCTCCGCTGTATTTTCAGCATCATTCCTCCAGTTTTCAGTGTCACATGATCTTCAGAAATCATGAAAATATGATGATTTACTGCTCAAGAAACATGAAGATTATTATCAGTGTAATATTTTTGTGGAAACTGTGATGTATTTTATTTTTCAGGATTTACAGATGAACAGAAAGTTCAAAAGAACAGCGTTTATTTGAAATATAAATCTTTTAGTAATATTATAACCAGCTTTACTCTCACTTTTGATCAGTTTAATGCAGCCTTAATGAATAAAACTATTAATTTATTAAAAAAATATATTTATCTCAAACTTAGTGTTCATAACAGGTTTCATACAATAAATCATAAAATGACATAAAATTATATTGTTTCATTGTTATATTTTTTATAATTAATTTTATAATAATTATACATTTTATAAATATTTTAAAATGAAAAAGTCTATAATACAGTTGTCTCCATTTACACATATAAATCAAAATATTTCTGTCATATTTCACCAACAACATAAAATATTATATTATATATATATATATATTATTTAAGAAAAATAGGAAAATAATGGAAAATAATGTCATAATGCATGCAATGACAAAATATAATTTTAAAATGTGAATATATATATATATATATATATATATATATATATATATATATATATATATATATATATATATATATATATATATATATATATATTTTTTTTTTTTTTTTTTTTTTTTTTAATGGCTGATTTTAGTGTGAAATGAGCTGGACATATCCCTAACAGTTTTTTTTTTTTTTTTTTGCCATCATTTTTATTTAATCAAAGATCACAGCATCGTCCTGTCTGTCTGTATGTGATTGTGTTTTACTGTCACGCATCCAGAGATCCGCCGAAACGAGTCCCAACGCCTCAGGATTCCACAGAGCTAACGATGTGCTCAGTTCACCCTCATCTACACACATCAGACCAGCATACTTCAGAAGAATCAGGTGCCGCTTCATCCAGACCCACGCCACTTTCCTCTCGCACCATTACAACAGACCAGAAACACAAATGAGCTCAAGGGAGAGCAAGACTGTGCCAGTATTTACTAAACCTGCATGACTTTCTGTCTGCACCTTATTTTGAAGAACAGTTCAGCTGTTTTTGATTGTTTGGAGCACTGTATGGACTCCTTCAAAACTCTCTGCTGGAATAATTATGTTTTTTATTTTGATGTTTTTGAGAGAAGTCGCTTCTGCTCCTCGAGGCATTATGTATTTGATAAAAAATACAGTAAAATCTGGAAAAAATTGAAATATTATTAAAATTTTATATAACTGTTTTCTGTGCGAATATCTATTAAAGTGTAATTTATTTCTGTGATGCTCCGCTGTATTTTCAGCATCATTCCTTCAGTCTTCAGTGTCACATGATCTTCAGAAATCATGAAAATATGATGATTTACTGCTTGAGAAACTTACTTAATAATAATAACACTGGGGTTAAGGAAAAAAACTTAATAAATAAATAAAATATAATAAAAAACACATATATATTTAACTTTTAATGAGCAAGGATGTCTCAAATTGATCAAAAGTGGCATAAAATACATTTATAATATTACAAAAGATTTATATTTCTAATAAACGCTGTTCTTTTGAGCTTTTCATTCATCTGTGGATTCTTAAAAAATAAAATGCATCACAGTTTCCACAAAAAATATTGTTCGGCACAACTGCGTTCAACACTGATAATAATAATAATTCATGTTTCTCGAGCAGTAAATCATCATATTTTCATGATTTCTGAAGATCATGTGACACTGAAGACTGGAGGAATGATGCTGAAAATCCGACCATTTCCTCACAGAAATAAATTACACTTTAACAGATACTCACTTAGGAAACAGTTATTTTAAATAATAATAATATTTCAGATTTTAATAATACAGCTTTGGTGAGAATCTATGTTCCACTGGAGATTTTTGGCTGATCTATGCCTTCAAAATGAACTACTGTAATATGCCTCCGCTCGGATGAAAGCGGGAAGGACAGAGGGAATATTCAGAGGACGAAGAGCGGCGGGAGACTCTAAACATAGCGGGCGCTGACAGCATGCCGAGCGTCTCGTTGTCCACAGACACCCTGCAGCTGTTCCTAAATCTCCCGTGGGGTCTTGGCAGGTCTGTGAGAGCCTCTGAGCCGAGCGTCCGCTCACAGCAGGCCTGGAGAAACAGTCCAAACACACTCCAGCCGACCCGCGGCGTGCCGAAAGCTTGACACGCTCGTCATCAGCGCTCACATGACGCCCCAGCGGGGGTCCTTCCTCACGCAGGCACTGACCGGGACGACTCTGGCAGCTTTGGGCAAATATAGACCGGCACATCGACTCAACAAGCGTGACTTACGAGAGCTTGGTTCACCTGTCTCATCAGAAGAAGATTTATTTGGATTCGGCCGACACTGAGCTGAAGTTTGTGAGCAGGTTCACGTGGCATAAAAACACACATATGAGACAAAAACAGACGAATCGGATCATTTCTGCACAAATACAGCCTGGAGACTGCACTTCAGGTTACTAGCGTCAACTATAATTATTACAAAAATGCAACCTTCGGTGTATATTTTAGTTCGTATTAATATTTACTTTAATTTGATAAATTAAAATGATTAGAATTGCTAGAAAAACTAATGCAAATAAATAAATAAAACAATTGTAAATAAATAAATACACATATTATATATATATATATATATATATATATATATATATATTTTTTTTTTTTTTATAAATATATATATATATATATATATTAGGGGTGTAACGATACGCGTATTCCTATTGAACCGTTCGGTACGACGCTTTCGGTTCGGTACGCGGTACGCATTATGTATACCGAACGGTTCGTTGGAGTAATTAATTATATTTGAAAAAAAAAAAAAAAAAGAGAGAGATAGAAATATAATGATATGCGTTCAACAAGGTAGCCCAATAACCCAAACAACGTAACAGGCAACGCCCCTGACACTCCCGAAGAAGAAAAAAACACCATCCTATATGTTTATGTTGGGCTACTCAGCAGGCGCTCGCTCACTCAGTACGCGCTGAAGGCTCGTTGCAAAATAGCCAATGCGTTTAACAGACTAGAAATGAGAAGATCCCCCAATAACCAACAGGTCTGGTGTTTGGGTGCACTTTGGATTCCCTTTAAGCTATAATGGTGCTGGCAAGAGAGTGGTGGATAAAAAAACAACGGTATGTCGCATCTGCAACATGACAGGGTACACCAGCGGAAAAAAAAAAAAAAAAAAAAAAAAAACACCAGCGGGAATATCTGGGATATATGCGTCAGTACTATCTGGGAAAAGACGAAAAAAAGGAGAAACATGCACGCAGCAAACTATCCCTGCAGCATTTAGACACTATAGCTTACAGGGAATCCAACCCAAACACCAGACCTGTTGGTTATTTTAGGATCTTATATTTCTGGTCTGTTAAATGCATTAGACATTTTGCAACGAGCCTTCAGCGCGTGCTGAGTGAGCGAGCGCCTTAGGGGCCGTTCACATATCGCTCCTAAAAACGCGTGGAAAACGCTACGCACGTCTTTCTCCTCCTTTCCAAAGCGCTCGGGCAGAAGCGCTCATGAGGCGTCTGTCTTTGCTAAGCAACAATGACGTGCTCTCTCCATGAGACGCGGAAATTTCAGCGAAGGATAAATGGATTTGCAGCTCTAAAAATCGCTTGCAGTAGCTCTGCTACTAAATTTATTTCAAAATTGCAATCCATATACAACTATGATCAGCTGTTCCTTCATCTTGGCTGAGCTCTCAACCTTGTTACGGGAAAGGATGAAGCTAATTGGTTGGTTCTTGTCACATGACCCGCGGTGCGCTTGCGGCATTCTGAAAAGTTGAGATGTTTTTACATTTTGCTGTATCTAAAACGTATCGAACCGAACCGAACCGAACCGTGACATCAGTGTATCGTATCGAACCGAACCGTGAATTTTGTGAACCGTTACACCCCTAATATATATATATATGCAAATAAGAAAACAACAGAAGTATTTAAATTAGTAAAACTTAAACTAAAATTAAAATGAAAAAAAAAAACAATACTATAATTCTATATTAATAATACTAAAATTACATTGCTTTACTGGAATTATGTAATGAAATAAATCAAAACAAAATATTTAAAAAACATATTCAAATATATACATATTAAAATAATATTAAAAACCATATTAATATAAAATATTATAGAAATAACATCGTAAAATAACACTCCTCAGCTGTAGAAGACGAGCAGGTGAAGTCAACGTGATTCGATTAAGGTCCGCTCCTGATCTGAATGATTCGTTCATACAATGTTTTTCATTATAAGATCAAATTGATTCCTGCTCTAGATGTTTTACTTGTTGAATATCCTAAAAATAAAAGTAAAAACTGCATCTCATGTCGACTCTAAATCAGTGTTCATCTTCTCTGATTCACAGAGAGAGAGAGAGAGAGAGGAAATAAATAAAACTTTAAACCCAGCTCAATACCACTATGATTTAAACATCTTGATAACAACGATCAGATTTCTGCTTGAAGTAAAATAAGACAGAGGAACGTTCAAACAATCGATTCTTCATTTACATTCAAATAAGGCGATGTAAATCAGAAAAGGAAAGCACTGGTTGGAAAATGTCATTTTTCAGCTCAAGAGCTCCTTTGATTCAGTGTTTGAGACGATGAGGAATATTTCATCCATATCTGTGTGGAAGTCATGGATGGCCAGGCTTAAATTGAATTGGTCCCATCATCCTCTCTCTCTCTCTCTCTCTCTATCTCTCTCTCAGCACAGGACTGTTGTGAGATGATGAATGTGAATGATAGAGTCTCCATATGGCTTCTCTGTACACATCTAAGAGTCGGACTGTGTCTAGATCAGAAACACCAGCTGCTTCATCATCCAGCCAGAGAGTGAGAGACCCGACACACACACACACACACACACACGCACGCACACACACACACACACACACACACACACACGCAAACACACACCCACACACACACACACGCAAACAAACACAAACACACACACACGCAAACACACACACACACAAACACACACACACGCACACACACACACACACACACACACGCAAACACACACCCACACACCCACACACCCCCCACACACACACACACACGCAAACACACACACACACACGCAAACACACACACACGCACACACACACGCAAACACACACCCACACACCCACACACACACACACACACACGCAAACACACACCCACACACCCACACACCCCCCCCCCCCACACACACACACGCAAACACACACACACACACACACACGCAAACACACACACGCAAACACACACCCACACACACGCAAACAAACACAAACACACACACACGCAAACACACACACACACAAACACACACACACGCACACACACACACACGCAAACACACACCCCCCCACACACACACACACACGCAAACACACACACACACACACACACACACGCAAACACACACACACGCAAACACACACCCACACACCCACACACCCCCCCCACACACACACACACACGCAAACACACACACACACACACACACGCAAACACACACATGCACGCACACACACACACACACACAAGTGATATTGATTAGTGTCATTCTTAGATTTACGATTTATTGATTAGTAGTCCATAGATTTACTTTACTGTTTATATAATATTAATATTTCATCAATTTAACAAAAGTTTAACTAATTTACCATTCTGTGATGTTTGTTGACGGACACATGATATGCAGCTAAATGAAATAATTCAGCTTTTAGTGAGTTTAGTTTTAAGTGTTTTTTTATTTAAAATCATGATTATTATTTATTTATTAAATTACAAAATGTTTATGTTGTATTTAATTTTTTACTAATAGATTTTTTTATGATTTTTATAATAATCTGACTTTCATCAACTTCAACAACGTTTTAATAAAAAAAAATCAAATCAAATCAAATCAAACTTCAAGTATAACTCGTTTGAAGTAATGGTGCTTCATATAACATTATCCAGAGAAACAAATGTTAATGATAAATCCCCTGTTATGTTTGTACTGGCTACTGTATACAGGCCACCAGGGCACCATACAGACTTTATTAAAGAGTTTGGTGATTTTACATCCGAGTTAGTTCTGGCTGCAGATAAAGTTTTAATAGTTGGTGATTTTAATATCCATGTCGATAATGAAAAAGATGCATTGGGATCAGCATTTATAGACATTCTGAACTCTATTGGTGTTAGACAACACGTTTTAGGACCTACTCATTGTCGAAATCATACTCTAGATTTAATACTGTCACATGGAATTGATGTTGATAGTGTTGAAATTATTCAGCCAAGTGATGATATCTCAGATCATTATTTAGTTCTATGTAAACTTCATATAGCCAAAATTGTAAATTCTACTTCTTGTTACAAGTATCGAAGAACCATCACTTCTACCACAAAAGACTGCTTTTTTAAGTTATCTTCCTGATGTATCCGAATTCCTTAGCATATCCAAAACCTCAGAACAACTTGATGATGTAACAGAAACTATGGACTCTCTCTTTTCTAGCACTTTAAATACAGTTGCTCCTTTACGCTTAAGGAAGGTTAAGCAAAACAGTTTGTCACCATGGTATAATGAGCATACTCGCACCCTAAAGAGAGCAGCCCGAAAAATGGAGCGCAGCTGGAGGAAAACAAAACTAGAGGTATTTCATATTGCTTGGCAGGAAAGTTACCTATCCTATATCATTAAAAACAGCTAGATCCGATTACTTTTCTTCTCTTTTAGAAGAAAACAAACATAACCCCAGATATTTATTCAATACTGTGGCTAAATTAATGGAAAATAAAGCCTCAAAAAGTGTTGACATTTCCCAACACCACAGCAGTAATGACTTTATGAACTACTTTACTTCTAAAATCGATACTATTAGAGATAAAATTGCAACCATTCAGACGTCAGCAACAGTATCACAATCACAATTGAATTACAATCATTTTTTTTCCTAGTATTGGTGATGTTCACACTCGCGTGATGCCTTTTGAAAACCTTAGGCTGGTGACACATTGGCATATTGCACCTGTCTAACATAGTCTATTTTGCCGTCAATACTGTTGACGGTATCCTTTATCAGAAGGCTTTATATTTGTTCTCAACATGAAGTATAGATATTGTTGTCGTGAAGACAAGATCCTGGTCTGTCGGCGGTCTCCCTCTATTAACAACCTGGAGCTGAACACGCTCAAAACAGTGGAGATGATTGTGGACTTTAGGAGAAACCCACCTGCACTTTCTCCACTCACCATCATGAACAGCACTGTGACTGCAGTGGAGTCATTCAGATTCCTGGGAACCACCATCTCTCAGGACCTGAAGTGGGACAATCACATTGACTCCATTGTGAAAAAGGCCCAACAAAGGTTGTACTTCCTTCGCCAGCTGAGGAAGTTTAACCTGCCACAGGAGCTGCTGAAACAGTTCTACTCCACCATCATTGAGTCTGTCCTCTGTACTTCAATAACTGTTGGGTTTGGTTCAGCAACAAAATCAGACATCAGAAGACTACAGAGAACTGTTCGGACTGCTGAAAGGATTATTGGTGTTCCCCTGCCCACCCTTCAAGAACTGTATACATCCAGAGTGAGGAAAAGGGCTCAGAAAATCACTCTGGATCCCTCACATCCAAGTCACCTGGCATCTGGCCGGCGCCTCAGAGCCGCAAATACCAGAACAGCATGGCACAAGAACAGTTTATTTCCCCAGGCAATCTACCTCATGAACAGTTAAATATTCCCTACTTATGCTTATAAACGTGCAATATCCTTATATTTATTTGTTAACCCTCCATCCTAGAACATCCCTGCATCTCACTCAATCCTATTCCATAATCATTTATAGCACAATTGTTTATACACTTATTTATTTTGCCTACTTTTTTTTTTTTTTTTGTCTGTGTGTTGTTTGTCTTTGTGTACTGGAAGCTTATGTCACTAAAACAAATTCTTTGTATGCGCAAACATACTTGGCAATAAAGCTCTTTCTGATTCTGATTCTGATGTCACCTACAGCAGCAGCAGCGCGACAGGCATGATTCTGGTGTGTAAAGACAAAGAAAACACGAAGCAACCAACACGCAGCAAAAACGCCACGCTCATGCAACGCAGCCAGTGTGTCACCGGCCTTACAATCAGCTGCAGGGCGGGATTTGCGCTGAACGCTGAGACTTCCGCCACTTAATATGTTCGTTTGGAAACACAAAAATGTATATGTTCAGCGCACAAAATATTACATTCAGTCATTCGGTACACACGTGCACCGTACCGAAAGCCCTGTACCGAAACGGTCCGGTTCGAATACACACACCGTTATACCCCTAATATATATATATTACTACTAAATTAAAATTGTAAGTAAATCATTAAATGACAATAATTTTTTTTTAAAAATGATAAAAAAATAATAATAATAATAAAAAAAATCAAAACATTAACTGACATCAGATAACCATGGATGTGTGAAAAATTAACTTAAAATAATAAAAATAGACAGAAAGAGAAATGCATTAAAAATGTTATCAATAGAATATTTAACGCTCATAATGCATTCAAAATCTGTGTACTTTTTTCTGATTCTGAAAGAATAAGTCCAAACTTCAAGTTTTTCTAACCTTTTAACTAATTACACACAAACACAAAATAACTGTTTATTTGTTTATGTAGTCAACATTTAAAGAAGATCAAAACCTTTCATCAAGGTTGTCCTAAAACAAAATGCGTTCTCAGAACAACTTTGAAGAACTTTTTTCAATTTTCAAATGTTGACTACAGGATAACAGACCTGAATGCTTTACATCTCGCAGCAACATTATTTACTTTTACCATTGTTTTCTCCCTGTCCTTCGTGACTTGGAACAGACCTGGGCTTTTGAGTCTTGACCTCTAGAATATTCCTCTCTTGATTTTTGTTTTCCCCCACTTCAAGTCTTTCCTTGTCAAAATTAGAAAAATCTCATTCCTCTCGTGTGGAGGGGTTATAGAGTTTAACCTGGAGATGTCTGGAGTAATCAAGCTTTTAACCTCTGCTGGAGAGGAGGAAAAGAAAAACACAGACGCAGACAGAGATAGGAGCAGTTTAAGCCAACACAGAGAACTTAAACACTGTCAGATTCATACAGCACCATAAATCCCCGAATCAACCCCAGCTAAGCCTCCATCAGTGGACTCATCCCATAAGGATCACACTCTTGGGTATCTGCAGTTTTCTGAGGAATCGCTCCGGCAGCTCATTATCACCGTTGAGCTTCATTGTAGTTTTATCATCATGTTCATTAGAGTTTGGCTTTTTTTAATCGACTCTGGTTTTTGTTTCTAAAATTGTCCCGTTTCATCCGAGCGCCAAAAATGTGGCGATAAACACTGATGTTTGAAGAACAACATCTGAACAAACATCGTGCTGATTCTCCTCATCAATGAACGTGCATTTCTCATTTATTTCCACATTATCTTCGTTTTATTCTCTCTATCAGTCTGTATCACAGTCACACTCTCTCACTCAAACACACACACACAAACACACACACACACACACACACACACACACACACTATCTCACTCAAACACACACACACACTCTCTCTCTCACTCAAACACACTCACTCAAACACACACACACACACTCACACAAACACACACACACACACACACAAACTGTTCTTTCTATTCATCTGTGAATCCTGAAAAATAAAAAGCATCACAGTTTCCACAGAAATATTGAGCAGCACAACTGTGTTCAACACTGATAATAATCAGAAATGTGTCTTAAGCAGTAAATTATCATATTATTCTGATTTCTGAAGATCATGTGACACTGAAGACTGGAGGAATGATGCTGAAAATACAGCGGAGCATCACAGAAATAAATTACACTTTAACACAGATTCACACAGAAAACAGCTGTTTTGAATTCTAATATATTTCACAATTTTCCTGTATTTTTGATCATATAAATGCAGCCTCGGTGAGCAGAAGAGACTCTTACTGACCCCAAACTGAACAGACAATATGATGACAGTCAGCTTTCTAACATCTCAAGCAAGCAATCATTTCACAGACGAGTGTGACGGAGGATTTTATTACAAAGCGTCAGAGAGACACTGAAGTATCTAACAGAATGAAGTTCAGTGTGTCACTCCATCATCATGAGACCTCATCTGCTGTCTGTCATCGCTCCCAGACTTCATATTCATGAACGCACGGCAAAAGAGTTAAAAATGAGCTCTTACACACTCGAGAAAACCTACTGCTTCTTCCCATTTCTCTGGTCTGTAGATGTGTATCAATCCCTCATTTAATGCAACTCTGTGAGCTTTCCAACCTGCTTTTTCATCAAATAACGTTGCTAATAATAACGTCTGTCGTCACTGTTGGGTTTGAGTGAAAGCTGTTTCTGAGCTCAATGAAACACACCTGAGTCCACTTGAAAACAAGGCTTTGAATGATGTGAAAGCAATCCAGACTCATTTGTGGGAATGAAGCGCTATTGATCAAATGTAATTAGCTCATTAGAGTATAATGTATTTCTCATTGCCGCCCGTCACATATTCTTCACATCTCCTTGAATCCACAGACAGATGTAAGTGTTGCTCTATGCATGCTAATTTTGGTAGAGAAGATTCAAAAACAAGAATGAACAACACTTAACAAATTAATTATTTTGTGTTGCTTTTCTGCAAACTTACAATAATGCTTAACACTAAAAAAAAATTATATTAGCATTAAATAAAGTTTTTTATGGACTTGAAAATTGTGGAAAACAATATAGAGTCAAACTATTCCAAATTACCTGATAAAACTGTATACGGGTCAAAGACGAAAAGGGGTTTTCGAGCATCAAAACAATAAAAATGTAACAGCTTTTTTTTATTAGAGTATGTCCTGTTTTATTTGTTTTTTAAATTTATTTCTTATATTTAAAGTAGGTTGTTTAATAGTTACATATTTGTTATCTATGGAAGCCCACTGCCGCCACTCAACAAAAATAAATAAATAATAATAATAATTGTGACTTTTTTCAAAAAAGATTTTTTGAGATGTATTATATTATTGAGATATAACTCAGAATTGCAAGTTATATCAGAATTGAAAGAGATATTGACTCACAATTCTAAAAATATATATTTTATACATTTAAATATATTTCTCAGAATTGCAACTTTGTTTCTCGCAAATTGCAAGTAAAGTCAGAACTGTGAGAATTAAACTGTAAGACGCAACTATGAAAATAGCCTTTTCCACTCAGAATCGACTTTGTTATGAAAAAAGTAAGATTAGTGTGATAAAAAGTTTTATTCAGTGGCAGAAAACGCCTTCCATAGTTATTTTATTTTACATAAGTTATTTGAAACATTAAAGTAGATACTTTTCTTGCATTTAATATGCATTATACCCATCTTGTTTCTAGCATCATCTAGTGACTATCTACTATCTTAACCAACACTGTAAAAAATATTTTTTGATTTTAACAGTAAAAGGCTGAAAAAAATGCTACAGTATAAACCTGTTAACTGGTTAAAAGTAAATTTCCATACAATATTCGCTGAATAAATGTAATTACATTTAATGTAATTTTACAGCAAAATACTGTAAAAAAATATGGTTTAAAGTCATTGCATAATTTACAGTAAAAAAAAAACATTACTTAAATTGACATTGCCAGAATTCCCTGCATGACACTTAATATTTGTTTGTTTGTTTTTTTAAATAACATGTTTATTCTAAGTTTTGTCTTATCAGTTGTGTACATTAGGGTTTAATCTTATATCTGCTATTGTTAAATTAATGTTTGCATTATTTCAGTATCATGTGAATCACCATGATGGGGTTTAGTGTTTGTGTAAATGAAACTGTGTGCATCTTATATATATATATATATATATATATATATATATATATATATATATATATATATATATATATATATATATACACCTTCTACAGTGAATTTCTGGCAACCGCAGTTGCCAGTATTTTACCGTAAATGTCACAGATGGTATTTCTTATTTTTTTTACAGTCTACAGCAAAAGCATCAACAGTTGATCAAATGGTTGAAAACAATTTCCTGAATATTTGACTTATTTTCTAACTCTTTTTTTTTTCATTGACAGTGTAAAGGAAGTCACCAAACTTGAGAACGACCCGCTTAGTTACTAACAGTCCTCACAGAAGGTTTTGTTGGCTGAATTAAATAGACAGATGAACATAACAGCCGCAGGTGAACCAAATGGACTTCAGATCGACTTACATAGACATATATGCTCCCTAATGACCCCCAAACCACTGCATACATGGAATGAAACACAGCCGCTCAAATTAGGAAACACCAGCAATGTTTATTTTGCGTGAAATAACATTAACCGAAGGGTAAATCCACCTTGACCCCTCTGCAGTGCTTTCACGCTGATGTAATGGTGAGTAATCAGTTTGGACGGAGCAGGAACTGTTTTGGCAGGTGTTGAAAAGTGGCCGAGGTCCTGGTGGACGCATGAGCCTCGCTCGCTCCAAAATACAAGAACACGGCAAACCAATAAACCTCCACCCAGCTGTCAGACTGCTGCTTTCACCCGCCTAATAAAACATCAAATTCTGTCCCACAATCCTCTCTGGTTGGGTGTGTGTGAGATCAAGCCTAGCATGAAGGAGCCACTGTTCTCCACACGTCCAACCAACATAACAACCTCTAAATATGTGCAGCATTTCAACACATCATAGTATCTGGAACACGTTTTGCTTCAATAACAAGTAAAGAGTTAACCGATAAACCGATAAACCGATTAACCGATAAACCGATTAACCGATAAACCGATAACCGATAACCGATAATCTTTTTTTTTTTTCAAAAATCACTGCAGATGGGTTGTTTTGAATAAGTAATAATAGCTTAAAGCTTAATAGCTTAAACAAATACAGGTCATTTACAAAATAAAAATTCCTTAAAAGTATGTTTTTTTGTCCATTTGTTTTATAGCAAAAGAAGATAACTCCACATTTCATGTTTTAGAGTTTAAAAAACACTTGTTTAATCTTTGTAAACTCCTCAGATGAAAATGTAGATGCCTGACAAACGTTATAGTTGTTGTGATCATAGACTGTATGGGTGTGATTACGTGCAATGCACAGAGCTTATCCTTCACCAGTGTTACTCCACACTCCCCGTATTAACCTCTCGAGTGATTTAAAGCCACCAGAAGAGGCTCTTGCGTCTCGTTAGCAGTAACGATGTCCGAGTCTCAGAGCTCCACCAAACCATGACATGAGCTCCATATCCTGTTAACTCCCGCCTGTCCTGCGGATCACACAGATGCCTCTGCTGCTGAGCTCGAGATAAGCATCGTCTGGCCGCGAGGAACACCAATAACAGCGTTTCCTTCAGCTACACACACAACTACACTCAGATCAGCCTGATTTAACTACTGAACTAATACAGCACAACAACAACAACAACAACCGGACATAAACTCACAAAAAACAGAGCGGAAATCCTGTGTTCAGTGTCTTTCTTCAAAACACAAGAATCATAACACAAGATAACAAGAGTGTTAATGAAGAAAGCACAACACTTTACAACTTGCAGCTGTTATAGTAAAAAAAAATATTTAAAGATTAAAAAAAAGAGCTTTGCACCTAATGCTCATTTCAAATTCAAAGACGTTAGCCAATCAGGTCAGTGGGCGTTTACATGGCATCACACAGTAGACACGCCCCTTCTGACCGACCTTTCATATCACAGGCTAAAATTAAGGGATAAAATTACCATCTTTATTAACATTATGGCCATCTTTGATGAAAAAAAGAAGCATAATAAAATTATAAGTGCACAATTATAAAAACATTTAATATTGTAATTTTCTATGTGCAATGCATATATTCCCGTTTTTGTTTGTTTGTATATTTGTTTGTTTTTGGCTGGAATCTCTTCTTGTTGTTTTTCATTTGTTGTTGTTGGTTGTTTGTTTGTTTTACTGCTGGATGATTAATAAAAATAAAACAGAAATTCCAAAATAGCTTTTAAAAAGATTATAATTTATTGATTGAATGGAATAAATATATGCAGTGCATATTTTAGAGTAATTATTTACACATGAGCAGCTCCTGCTCTATATCTGTTTTGTAAAATTCTACTATTATAATAAATGATTTGTTTTATATTTTTATAGACTCTTATTTATGCATTCTTATTTTAGATATTACATCACATTTGGTAAGTTTACTTAAAATATTTTGCATATAATGCATTATAATTATATATTTTCATAAATTACTGTAAATCAATTTAAAATGCATTACAGTATTTGAAGGTTAGTTTGTCTTATGTTTCAATGCATTATTCTTTATAAAGGTGTTATAACTTATGTATTATAACTGTGCTTAGAATTATTCAAGAGATCATGTTATGTAGTATAATGTTGCATTACAAGGGAGAAAGCTTATTTTAAAAAGCATTGTATATAAATGCTTAAGTGTTACTAATATTTACATTTTATAATTTTAATTAATATTTATTTTACAGTACAATTATTATTAGTAACTTCAAAGAAAGTCAGAACTCTTTGAGCGAACAAATTCTGAAATGAGTGAAAAAAAGAGCCTAGTTCACTTTGCATTCCCATTATAACCTTTTTGAATCTAATAATTGCACTAGTTTAAATTGTAATTTTGATCAGAGGGATAATCACACTCTATTAGACGTACTGCCGTGTGCAAAAAACACAATGTCTTTGCTACTCATTTGTTAGAGTTCACAAACAGAAGACAAACTTTCTTCTTAAAACCAGACTCTGGAGAGATTTCAGTCGTCAGGTTGCTAGGTACATAAAAGGCTTTGAGTCACGTTAAATTAATCTCTCCATCTTTCCTGTGGCACACAAGCTCCAGCGGCTGATGCCGAGTCTGAACTATTACTGAGATTAAAGCTGCTGACATTGATTCCCTTTGTTGAGCATTAAGACCAAAGCTACACAGATTCAACAGAGTCAGATCTGATTGCTCAACTGCTGGTCGATGAGGAAATGTTATTGTTTTTATTTATTTTTTATTACAGCACAAATTGAAAATGAGAGTTCTAAGATATTAGGTCTCTAGGATTTCCTAAAAATATACATATTTTTGTGAAACGTAAAAAAAAAAATTATTGTTAAATTGTATATAATTTTCTTTATTTTACTTAATTAAACTTGCTATTTGATTGATGGAAACCTTTTTTTTTGTTGTTAAACTTACAATAAATTAATTGGCGTAAGTTTTATGATTGCAACTAATTATTCTTTTTGATTAGTATTATTTAATTTAACCATTAAAATGGAATCCAGAAAATGTAAATACAAAAAATAAAAAAAAGAATCCAGAAAAATTCAAACAATGTTTTTTTTTTTTACTTGAAATTGTATAAAATTTATAAATATAAAAATTCAGTGTTTTCAATAATGGTTGGGGGGGGTCCAGAAACAAATTAATTTTTTTTTTTTTTTTTTTTTTTTTACTTTTTATAAATTGTTATTAAATTGTATAAGTATCCTGATATTAATTAATTAAACATGGTCTTTGATTACTGAAATTTCATTTAACCGCTAAAATGGTTAAGGAAGAAAACACGGGAAAAGTAAAATGGGAAAATTTATGTTTGGGAAAAAATAAAAAATGGAATTTGAGACAAAAAATAAACAAATAAATGGCTTTTTCATAGATAGATTAGATGGATTTCACAGGATATGTGGGTAAATATGCTGCTATATTCCCCTGTACTCTCTCACACATTCACTACCATTTTTTTCTGTCCAGTTCTTTACCTATTTACAGCAAATTCAAGAGCACTTGGGACAATCCGGAGACTCAAAGCTCTGTTCATTATGCAGGAATTCTTTTGTCCGTTTAAACTCATTCAGTTCCCACAGGTTAATCGAGCGCCGCAATTAAACTTAAGAGAACCTTTGCTAGAGATTTCTTTAAGTCCAAGCCATTCAGTTCCAGGGACCTTAACAGAAAAGAAGCCACAAATCTCAAAAGCATCCCAAACAAATGTTTAGAGGATCTCTGGGGAACCAGAGGAGTGAAAGAGCGACGTTTGTTGAATGCCAGCATAGAAACTCTCGCCCTAATGCTGCAAAACACCAGCAAATTAAAGGTTCCCTGCACCTGGAAGGCCATTAATATTTATAATGCCAGGCACATGGAAAAGAAAGTAATTCACTCTATATACTAGCCAAAAAAAAAAAAAGAAATAAAGAAAGTAGCCCGAGTCCTAATATCTCCCTAATAACTCCCACTTTTGCTGTTCTCCTGAGAGTCAGTTACCAGAGAGAGAAACAGCAGTGCTTCTCCATCAACTGCTTTGATTCGCTGCAGAAGTTTACCAGTCTATAAACACTAGCGGTTGATCTGTAAGCTCTGTTACAGGTCTGTGACGTCACGCGTCTGAGCCGCTGAACGCAGGAGCTAAATGGTAATTGGATGCTATTAGAGTCTCCAGCTGAGTTCAGCTCTGCATTCGGCTCGCGACTTCAGGACCTCGTGTTTCTCCAGCGCTCGCTCACAGGTGCGCGTGAGGAATGCTGATGCTCACACACACACACACACACACACAAACACACGCACACACTCTCAAAGCAAACAGCTCTCTAGATTTCATTCGCTGGTCAATCTGAAAAATCTTCGTTTGTCACAAACAAGGCTCAGAGGAGTTCCATTTCCTTTGAGTTTGGCGCAAACATGAAAGAAAATCCAAACTATTGATTTATGAAGAAACAGAACTAACTGAGACAGACTCAATCCAGAAGAACTGTGGCAATGTCTCCAAAACGCTTCCAAAAAGATATTTAGCACACGTTGGCAAGAAAGGTTAATAATCATCTCTATTGATAATCATACAGACATCTTTGCCGACAATTGAACACCTGTGAAGCTAAAATTAACATTGCCATTTCGTTTTTTCACGTTAACCTCTTTACTGTACAGACAGATTCAGTAAAAACATCCATCAGAGAGAGACATCCTCATAAAATTTATTTGAAATGTTTCATATAATGTTATAATGTTTTTATAAATGAATTTATAATAATATTTTAAAATTATATTTAGAATTATATATTAAATCATATAAAACTGTATCAGTTGTTATAATAATTAAAAACACCTTTATGTGTGTGTGTGTGTGTGTATATATATATATATATATATATATATATATATATATATATATATATATATATATATATATTCAATTTTTTTAATAGTATCAGAAATTATTTATTTAATAATCATTTATTCATTTAATTTAATTTCTATTATATATAATTAGGTATCGTTATTTATTTATAGATATCATTTATATTATAGTAATGATACAATTTTCAAAAAAGTAATATATTATTTGATAATAATAATTATTATTATTTTATTACATTATTTTAATTATATTAAATTCTATAATATTTAATATAGGTGTGTATTTTCAATATAATTAATACAATTACATTTATTATAACTGTAATCTTATAGTATAATCTTTAATATGATTGTGACTTTACAGGTGCACAAGGTTAATCAGCTATCGAGACCATCTCGAACATTATAGTGAAGGGATTCAAATCTAATTAACGAGTCTTCGTTCACCTCAGGTACGGCACGGAAACATAAGAAACGTAATTGGCTACAACGTCCCTCCCCTTCCTCCTATCAGTCTGCTGAATGACAAGGGAGCTAATTAGAATCTGATTTGGCCATTAAATGATACAAAATGAGCCGGAGAATAGACAGCATCCGGGCAACACTCGTTTTGAGGCCGCTTTTAATTATATTTATGTATAATGGGCCTGACCTGAGGCCAGCGGAGGGAAATTGAATGGCCAGTCAAGCCTTTTCTGCTGTCTG
Organism: Carassius gibelio; assembly: GCF_023724105.1. Classification (NCBI taxonomy): domain Eukaryota; kingdom Metazoa; phylum Chordata; class Actinopteri; order Cypriniformes; family Cyprinidae; genus Carassius; species Carassius gibelio. The sequence continues at coordinate 27,225,010 of NC_068378.1, read as the reverse complement.
AGGCCAAATATGATTTGTATAATGAGAGAAACACACATCTGGCTCTGATTAGTGACGCAGCCGGATCATGTGAGCACATGTTAAGAGCTAAAAACAAAACATGCTTCTTTAATCGATTCACAAGTTATATTATTTTTTTATTTATTCTTCTGTTCATTGCAAAGACATCTCTCTTCTTGCACAGAACAACCTCCTGGACAACAACCAATCTGACTCCAAAAGCGGTCACTCAACTGAGACTGCCCTGTTCTCGGATACTTACGCCCTGGGCCTAGCAAGAGCAGTTTCCAAATCCTCAGTACTCATCTTATTGGATCTGTCTGCTGCTTTTGTCACAGTTTGACCAGATCCTCCTGTCCACCCTTACCTCTCAGGTAGGTCTTTCAGGGTGTCTTGGAAGGGTGAGGTTTCTAAGTCACAATTTCTTGCTTTTGGGGTTCCTCAAGGCTCAGTGCTTGGACCGCTTCTCTTCTCCATCTGCATCCTTTGGGGAATTGCGTATTTTTCACATGATTTGAGTTGAGTCGGTTTACACAGTCCTATTTCTTTGACAAAAACCCTTTGGGTTTGGATCAATCGAGATAAAGCGTCCCGTCTGGTTAAAGTGCCTGAAATTGTGGTTCACTTTTTCTGCTCTTCAAACACATTCTCATATCTACAGTCAAAAACGCAGTGCATCTGAAATTGGCTCCTGTTCTTGTTTCCTCTAAAGGTTTCATCCATTCTTAACCCTCTCATGTCACTCCATTAACTCTGTTATGTCAAACTAGTGCCCTAATTTCCACAACACTTTCTAAGACAAGAATACTTTCACCTAAAACGGACATTCAGCCGTCTTTCCCTGTGGACACTATGAATGATTTCTCCTTTGGAGTGCCTGTTTGTGACGGCGGCAGAAGAAGAAGTGTGTTTCAGATGCAGGTGGCAAGTTATCTTGTTCCACAATCCTCAGGAAAACAAAGAGGCAGCATAATTAGTTTATAAAGTTTAATCAGCTTGATGTGGCTGCTTTATCTTGTTCTGTGTTGTGTGTTTTTTCTTCATTAGAGGCTTGTTCTGTGCTCATTTAATTTGCAGTTTCCTTCTTTCATTACCGCAGAGGTTTCCTTGTGCTTAAATAAACAATAAAATAAAAATATGTTTAAAGACGTTTCTTGTGATCAACAAGGCTGCATTTATTTGATTAAAAATACTATAAAATCAGTGAAAATGTGAAATATTATTATAATTTACAACAGATGATCTCTAAGTGAATCTGTGTTAAACTATAATTTATTTCTGTAATGCTCCGCTGTATTTTCAGCATCATTCCTCCAGTCTTCAGTGTCACATGATCTTCAGAAATCATGAAAATATGATGATTTACTGCTCAAGAAACATTTCTGATTATTATCAATGTTGAAAACAGTTGTGCTGCACAATATTTTTGTGGAAAGTGTGAAAGTGCTCCCTCAATAAAAACCCAAGTTCAACAGTTTAAGATGAAGCTGTAAACGAATCGACTCCGTCTCAATTCTACAGGAACACACACTGAGGAAGCGTTAGACTAGTTCCGCTCCAACAGTGCGTTCGCTGCATGAGGATGAGCTTCCTGATAGGGTTAGTCTCCTGGATCGGGTCCAGACATCACGCAGACTTCTGATCAGGGATCTCAGCCGCTGTAACACAATGCCGACGGCCCATTAGCTCAGCAAACAGAGAGGGAAGCCTGCTGGGCGAGGAGTATCAGACTGTGTGCCCTTCTCTCTCTCTAGGTCAGTCTCCACACCGCCGTGAAAATCTCTGCACGCTCGCAGATTGATAAACACAATCTTCCTGTACTGTGCTACGATACGCTGCCTTATCGGATGTGAAGTCAAGGTGACTGCGAGGTGACGAGCCGGACTCTCCCGGTCACCCGAGTCTGAGAAACCAGAGCCGTCCGGATCATCAGAACCATGTCATGTGATCATGCTGAAACACAACCAGCTGACAGGAAGAGAACTCGATTACTAGTTCTTCTGAATGTTAAGTTATAGTGGAAAAACATCTATCCATCCATCCGACTACATTCAAATACACACACATTATATTTTTGTAGAAGTTGTATTGTTTACATGATGCATTTATGTTGTCTAAATTTATATGTAGTTTGTTAACAAACACCCCCCCACACACACACACACACACACATATATATACACACATTTTAAAAGTATTTTAAAAAGCATTCAATCTTCAATGCATTCAATTCATTTTTCTAAATGTATTTCAAATAATAAATACATAACATAAGTAATATATCAATACTGTATATTACATATTAATAATCTTTTAAAACAGTTTTTTAATATATATATATATATATATATATATATATATTTTTTTTTTTTTTTTTTTTTTTTTTTATTTTTTTTTTTTAAGAAAATAGTGAGACATAAACAATTCTGAGAAATAAGTCAACCATGAGGATTTTTTAAATCTGAATTTTGCTTATATCTCACAATTATTCTTTTTTTTTCCGCCACGAAAGAAATACAAATAAAAAAGACTATTGCTTTCTATCTTAAAATTAAGACTTTATTTTTTTGCAATTCTGATAATAAAAGTAAAAACTGCCGAACTGCAAGATTTTTTAAAGATTCAATTCTGAAACTTTCAGGCATTTTTCCATTTCTATCTTGCAAAAAAAATAAATAAATAAAAAAATCATACCATTCTGATTTTTTTTCGCAACTGCAAGTTTATATTGCACTTCTTAAAATGGTGAGTTATGTACATGCAATTGCAACTAATTATATAATGCATCTAAAAAATATTTATGTTTCTATCTTGCAACTCTGTGTTTATAATAAATGTAACCAGAATTGTGAATGAATTGTAATATGAATAATACTATTTGTTAAATGCATATATATATATATATATATATATATATATATATATATATATATATATATATATATATATATATATATATATATATATATATATATTCTTTAAATTCAAAATCCTGTTTGCATCCTCACTTTATACTGAAATAAGATTCCAGCACTGAATCCGAGTGTAAAGAGTGTTTTGGGTTGAGCTGTGAATGACACACACTGCTGGTCACGGGTTAAACAGATCTGCTTCACAGTAATGCAGCCGGAGACAGATCATCATATTTTCTGCCCGTCTCTGTGCATTCAGCCTGATGCATCGGGAACTGAAAGCCGCTGGCAAATTTGCACCCGGGCTTCTGGTTTGAGAGTGGGGCTGAACGTGCGCGTGTCGAATGGATAAATCCCTTGTTTAGCATAAACAGCCTCATGCCACTCATCTCAGCCATCTGCAGTTTCCCTCTCGCCTCGGGACGCTAGCTTCGCTTCAGAATGTGTGTGTGGAGAGGATCTTCAGGATCTGCCCGCGGCGCTGTCATTCTCTGCCCAGGTGCGCAGGAAGACGAGCCTCACCTGTGCGCCACGAGCGATGCCACCTCGCTCAAGAGAGCCTCGCTTCTGAAGAGTCTCTCAGAAACTCTCGTCCACCATTCAGAGCGTGTTTTTACAGCTGCACGCTCCGCCTCGGGGTGATGAGCTCTTCAGAAAGTGTTCGACGATTTGGCCTAGAGTTGAGATGACGCTCGTGCTCATCTTGTTTGCTCTGTGCTGGAGTGACCAAACCGTAATGAGGCATAAGTCAACATTTAATTAAGAGGTTTGAGAGCCGTTCCCTCAGGCGGCGACGTGCAGCAAATGAGCTGAGAAAATGGCTGGAATTATTGTGTTACACGCTGCATGCAACATGTCCACACAATAATACTGTGTTTACGTTTTGAGATGATAAACATTGCACACTTTGTACAAATGCACAATGGCATAAACAGAGCAGAAAAAGCTGAAATAAATCATGCACTCTACCATAGCTTGCAAAAAAACACAATGCAGAAACACTGCATCAAATATACTTTGTTTTGCAAATATACTACTGTTGTTTATTCAATGCATGATGCAATTTACATTTCATTTTTAAGTTCGGGATTGTTATTTAATATCTTAAAGCTTTGAGAGTCTCTGCAATCATGCACAAGAATGAAATTAACGAAATGCATAAAAAAAGAGCTGAAATTCAAAGAAATTCATAGAATCCAAGAAGTCTATTTAAAAAACAAGATCTTAATTTCTCATAAAGCACTGCCTGATGAATTGAAAACGTTGAATCATTTGTTCAACCGATTGTCTCAAACAACTGATTAATTCAGAACAATCGATGATCATTCATTCAAAACACAGATTTGCTTAAAACACTAATTAATTAAAGAACAGTACTGAATCATTCGTTCAGTTGATTCATTCAAAACACAGATTAATCCATGCACAAACAAATGACTGCTTTTATAAATGAATCTCTAAATCATTTGCTCAAGCAAATCATTAAAAAAATATTCATCTGATTCATTCAAAACACTAATTCGTTCATGAACAAAAAACTAACTTTTTTTGTAAGTGAATCTCTGAATCATTTAACCAATCTCTTTAACCAATCTGAATCTCTTTAACCAATTCATTCATAACTTTGATTGATTCAAAACACTGATTCGTTCATAAGTGAATCTGTGAATCATTTGTTCAACCAATTCATTCAAAACGTTGATTCATTCAAAACACTGATTCGTTCATAAGTGAATCTCTGAATCATTTAACCAATTCATTCATAACTTTGATTCATTCAAAAATAATGACTGAATCATTTGTTCAACTAATGTGTTCAAAACACAGATTAATTCACGAACAATCTCTGAATCATTCATTCAACTGATTCATTGCACAACAAAAAAGTGACTCATTTTGTAAACGAGTCTCTGAATCATTTGTTTAACCAATTCATTCAAAATGTTGATTCATTCAAAACACTGATTCGTTCATAAGTGAATCTCTGAATCATTTGTTCAACCAATTCATTCAAAACGTTGATTCATTCATAAATAATCACTGAATCATTTGTTCAACTGAAAACAAGGATTCATTCAGGAACGAACTAGTGGCTATCTTCACGAGTGAGTTACTGAATAATCCTTTAAAACTATTCAATCCTCCATGGTTTTGTTTAAAAATGCTCTCGCTGGCAAAAACACACAATATTTAGTTTAAAACATAAGCTACTCAATATTAACATGTTGTATTCTGAAATGTAATCGTACAGATTGAATGCCGCTTGTAGCTGATTTTTTACAAATGATAATAATCAGTTGCTATAATCATAACGATGTATTGTATTAATAGTGCAGCTCTCTTTAAACACACTGACTGATGTCTCTGAAGTCTCAGTTTAATGTCTGACCTAAATTCTTCAGCTCTTAGACCGTTTCCTCCAAGGATTTCTGCGCTTCCCTCCTAACAATGATATTTGGATGATGTCACTTGAGATGAAACACACACACACACACAAGGACTGACCTTCTAAAACAGCACAGATTCTTTGCTAGCCCAGACCAAACAATGACTAAAGACGATGATGCATGTGTTGATCATCCGACAGACCTAACCTGACTGAATTAAGAGACGGACGCTCCTCATTCAGCGTCTGACAGCAGTCCTTCTCGTGCATTCAAAGCGTGCATCATCTATTGTCCGTGTTCCTCCTGAAGGCCCGAGGACAGACCGAGGCTGCTCTTTAAGAGTTTATTAAACAGCACTTACAGCCTTTCCCTCTTCAGTCTTTTCAAAAGAGACAAACACACACATATACGGCTGAGAAAGAGTCTCGGACAACAAAAGGCCTGTTGCTCTTCTGCAATCCCATGATGAGAATTTTACTTGTATTTACTTGCACTGAATTTAGTCGTTTTTTTAGGTTTAAAGGAAATCTCCATAAACTTTATGACACATGTCCTGGCAGAAAATGACCAGTTGTTTTCCAGTTTTCACTGTTTTGTGCATCGTTTAGAATTGAATTGAGAATGCGTTAAATACTTTTTTAATACTTTAAATTACAATGAACTAAAAAAAATAATTCAAATTTATTAAATACATTTAACTCAATAAGTTTTAAAATATTTTTATATAAATGTTTTATGTAAATGTAAAGCAAGAATTTAATTTAGCATTAAAATGATCTGAAATTCAAAGAAAATAATTTATCTCGATAACCGTTTTTAATTATTATTTAAAGTATTTTTATTTAAATTTACAAATACAATTTAACAGTAAAATTTCCTGTAATTCAAAGAAATTAATTTACTTTATTTTTTATTTTTATTATTATTATTTAAAATAAATTTGTAAAATTGAAATTTAATCTAATTGAAATTCAAATAAATTAATTGACCTCAATAATTATTTATTATTATTATTATTCATATTATTATTATTTAAGGTAAATATTTAATTTAATTTTTATTTCAAAATTAAAATTTAAAAAAATCAAAAGAATTAATTAACCCAGACAAGTGTTTTTATTTTCATTTAAAGTATTTTATTTATTATTATTTTTATTTTAATGTAGAATTGAATTTTAGCAATAAAATGAAATTAAATAGCTTGTAAAAGTCTAGTTTATAAGTAAAAAAAAAAAGTTTATTATAAAGTCGGAATATGAAGATTTATAAGTCAGGATGGAGCCCTACAATTAATTTCCCAGAATGCAACACCTGTTTTGAATTTGTCCGAACTGCAACTCGGTTAATTCCCATTCCAGTTCACTTCCTGTGTGTTTAAGCCAATTCCATTCAAATTCACACACATTAAGTGAAAGCAAGGTCAATCTTCAGTTCTGAATTTTGAAATGCACAGAAATCAGTGAAATCAGTGTGATGACGAATCCCACCTGCTCTAGATTTGGAAAACAATGCATAAAAATGCAAATGCGTAAGAAGTAAATAAAAAAAAAACAAGCAGTAGAAGCAGCATTTCAGATGTTAAGAAAGTGCTGTTGATGTACGACATGCACTAATGACTAGTGCTCAATAACAGCAGTCACGTTTATAAAGAAGGGTCAGTTTGGGTCGTTTTCACTTCATCTTAAACGGCCGAACACGCCGAGCAGAAAGCATCACATTGTGAATCACCTCTGGCTTCCAGGAAGTCCACCACATCTTCATCAGCAGAAGGACAGCGCTGCTAATAAAGCCGTTCAGAGTCAGACTGGAATCATCATCTCCACACCGGCCAAACCCGACCGGATAAACAGATAGAAAGGCCCGCAGGCGTATATTCACATGACAAACTGCATTTATTTGCTGAACGGAGCCCGCGGACCCTCATCCATCACGGCCTGCTCGCGAGACCGTCCCTGGCCACAGGCAATAAACATGCTTTCCTTCCAAACGCAACACAGCAAACGCAATCTAAACCGGAGAGTTGTATTCTCTACCGCTGTGTATCTCAGTCGACTGTTAGTCTGAGAAATGACAAACGCAGACGACGGCGGGAATGAATAAACATCCTCCAAACGCCCGAAAAAACATTTAAAAAGTAATGCAAAATAAAATATTAAATATTAAATAAAATAAATAATAAATTAAAAACTATTTATAAAGTCAATAATTCTGTGTGTACATATTTTTTTAATTTATTAAATATTATATAAATTTAAGATTTTATTCCAAAGATTTACAAGTTCATTAAATGTTGTACATTTTCCATTAAAATTAATTAAATTATATATATATAAAAAAATAATAATAAATTATTTATATGTAAAAAAAAATAAATAATAATAATAATAAATATATATATATGTGTGTGTGTGTGTGTGTGTGTGTGTGTGTTTGTTTGTGTATTATATAATTAAAAAATATATTATACAAATATATAATAAATAAATATATATTATATTATTAATGTTTTATTTATGTATTTATTTATTTTGCTAATATATATATATATATATATATATATATATATATATATATATATATATATATATTTAATAATAATAATAATAATAGTAATAATAGTAATAATAATAATAATAATATAATAATAATAGTAATAGTAATAATAATAATAATAGTAATAATAGTAATAGTAATAATAGTAATAATAATAATAACAATAATAATAGTAATAGTAATAGTAATAATAATAATAATAATAATAATAATAATAATAATAATAATAATAATAATAATAATAATAATAATAGTATTACTACTACTACTAATAATAATAATAATAGTAATAATAATAATAGTAATAATAATAATAATAATAATAATAATAATAATAATAATAATAATAATAATAATAATAATAGTAATAGTAATAATAATGAATAAAAATCCTTAAAACAACCTAAAACAAGGCATATTTCCTCGAGGCTGTAATTATTAGAGTCCAGTTCACCTGAGAATAAAACAGCTTGTGTCTGTTCAAATAAAAAAGCAGAATGAGATTAAAAGCAGCTCCTCTGGGCTTCACCGGGCGACGGTGATTAGCGCGGAGGATATTAATGTTTGATGGCGTCACATCATGAAGGAGCTGAACTTGTCAGAGCTGGTTCCAGTGTAAACGGAGATCCTGGACAGAAAGACACCTGTTCCTGTCCTGTGAGGCCGAACACAGAGACAACACGCTCCCTGAAACACGCCTGAAGAATCATCACGAGCAAGACACGGAGCAGATGCTGCCATCAGTCACAGCGTAAAACACAAAGCTAACCAAGAGTTAAAGAAGTGTACAACTACATATTTGTTTTGACACCGTTATGACCATCCGTGGACTTTCATGCAGCTCTAAAGCAGAACAGAGACACGTTTCTTCGTCTGATTGCACATGAACTAAAGGAAAGGTACGACAACGAAGCATCCGGGGGAATATACTGCAGTTAAACCCCTTTAAAGCTTCCTTTTTTGATAATAAAAAATAATTATAATATATATTTTTTCTGATTTAAAAGGTGTATTGTAAGGCTGAATAATTTGGTCAAAAAAATGTGTGATTATATTTAAATATGACTATAAAGCACTACTTCTACTACTAATAATAATTAACAATTAAATATTAGGATTGTAATATTTATTTCTTTGTTTGAATATTTCTTTCTGAATAATAATAATAATATTTATTATTATTATTATTATTATTATTATTATTATTATGTACATATTTAAACAAAATAAACATTACAAAACTAAAATGCACTGTAAATTTACATAATAATAATAATAATAGTATAGCACTATAGTAGTATATTAATATTAAAGTACTACTGTAAAATTAAAATTCTGATTCAAAAAATAATATCACAATTCTAATTGTTTTAGAAAACAATGTCACCAATAAAACAATAATAATAATTATTGCTATAATTTTTAAAGTACAACTGTAAATATATATATATATATATATATATATATATATATATATATATAAAATAAGTAATATAATTTAAATTAAATATTCAATTCAGTATTTCAATTCAAGAAAATAAACAATAATAATAAAGTGTACTCAATTTAATTATAACAGAATCAAAGTAATGTAAAATTTATATAGTGATATATACAGAAATAAGTAATATTACAACTGTAATATTTCTCTGCAAAAAAAAAACAATATATATACAGTATAACTGTAAAATTACAAGTCTAATATCTGTGAATGTCTTTATTTTTAATCTTTAAATCATTAAGATTTCTGACAGGAAACTACAGGAAGAGCTTAAGAGACACGCACTGCATTTATTAATTGAATTAAATCACAGCCATTTATCATTTATTTTTTAAAGCCATTCTTTTCAGCAGTTTGCGTCACGATCCGTGCCTTCACTGGTAACTGTGAGTCCACACTGACCCACAGAAGATGAACAGATGTCTTTCTGTGCACTGTTGTAATTCACTTAATGCTGGATGTATTCGATAATGAAGACGTCCACTTAACTCTTAAGCATTGTCCATTATCGGAGTGGACATCAGTCTGCTGCATTGATCTCGTCCCTCGTCTGCATCTGCATCAGCGCTGGGGTCATCACAGACCTCAGGGAAACACACACCGGCTCGTTACAGAAGATTAATGATGCTCTCAGCTTCATGCTTTAACACGGACAGTCACAAACAACGGGACGCTTTCCTAACAAGAGGACGAGACCCGGTCATTAGCTGCTTCTGACCCGAAAAGGGCAGATTCATGACCTTAAGGACAAACGCTCAAAACATCTCCAAATAAAGCTGTGTATAGATGAAGACGTCAAAATAAATACATTCAAATAAAATAATAATTATTATTCATATTTCATAAAATCACACAAATAACAAAAATAATACACTTTTTATTATTAAGAATTAAAATACAATTAATAATGAATAGCTAGGAAAATTGATTAATACATTTGTTATTATAATAAATAAGTCACTATCTAGTGTAGTAAAATGTCTCAGAACATACTTTAATGAACAAGTAATAATAATAATAATAAAATGAATTAATATATTATTAGTAGTAGTAGTATTAATAATAAAATAAATGCTTTAAATGTAAAAATATTACAAAATAAAATAATAATTATTATTATTATTTTTAATATAAAATAAAAAATAATAATATATAATAAACTTTTATTATTAAAAAGTATAAAACATAAGACCCTATCTAGAAACAAAGTGTGTAGTAAAATGTCCCAGAACATACTTGAATTAATACATTATTATTATTATTATTATTATTATTATTATTAATAAAATACACATTAAATATATATCCACTAATTAAATATATATAGTATATATGTAATTTTTTATGAATTTTGTAATTTTGTAACATTTCTAATTAAATAAATCAGTTTTTTTTTATTTGTCTTTTGTATTTTATTTTATTGTAACTTAAATTACTAACAAATATTATTTTGTCTTTAGTTTTTTTAAAATATATATTTCTACTGAACGTATAATAAACGTTTCTAATACTAATTGTAGTATTGTAGTAATTAGTACTACTAATTGGCAGCTAACTGATTTGAGTTAGCTGCCAATACAACATTTTTAAATTTAATTAAAACATTTGTATCCAATAATTATATTTTATTTTATTTCAGCTTTATTTCAATTATATATTTTTTTTCTAATTATGTAAAATCATTCAAATATTCAGAATTAGCTTTTTATTTATTTTATTATATTTTTCATAATCTTAAAATTAGATTTAGCAATTTAGAAATCTCTGTTTAACAATTGTATTGATTTTCCGTTTATTTGTTTGTTTTTATTTATTTCCATTTAGCTTTTATTTATTTTATTTCATTTTTAGTTTTAATCAGAATTCCTCGTTTTAATTTATTTTTTTATATATTTTTTTACATATTTTTTTTTTTTTTCTAATTCTTCATCTAATATTTTTATTAACTTGATATTAATAACTGAAAACGTTCCCCTCTACAGATGTTTTTCCACACGCAGTGAAACTGTATAGTACTCTGTACAGCTCTGTGAGGATCAGCGCAGGAACGCCTCGGAAATAAACGGGAGAGAACAGAAACGGCCTGAAAATCCCATTACTGCTGGAAAGGTCATGGCAGAGTTCAGCGTTCCCGAGAGACCGCGCACACACACACACACACACACACACACACACAGCCGCATCACAATGAACACGGCTCATGATAATACCTGTGATTGGAATAAAATCAGTTTTGGAAGTGAAGTTCAAGGCTTTTTTTTTTTTTGTCCCCGAGCTCCATTTCCTGCCGAATCTGCAAATATTTGCCTCCGGAGGGCCGCCGCAATCACAGAGCTCATAAAACCATCCGCCCCCGCAACAGTTTGAAAAATACAGCCTGCCGAAATCTGTTTTATATTCCCTTTCCTAATTATAGCTCTTTCCCCATCATTCCCATCACAGGACTAATATCGACGGTCATATTCTTTCACCCTGATGTCATTTCTTTCTTTCTTTCTTCTTTTGTGCTCACGTTCGGTGCTTCTTTAAGTCGGGGTTGATTCACACATGTTTCGTTTTGGCCAGGAACAAACCTCGGGAATCCTGAAATAGCAGACCTTCGGAATGAGCCGGTCTGGAAAATGAGAGGAACGGGAAAGAGTTGTATCTCCCAGACGGCTGTGACAGACATCCGGCGGGAATCTCACTCTTAAAGAAACACTGTGATCCTTTGAAAATGTAGCATTATTATAGTCAAAGTGTTACACAGTGTCATAATGCATAACACTCTAAACAAAGAACAGTGTTCAACTGAAAGAAGTCTCTTCTGATCACCGAAGCTACATTTATTAGATTAAAAATACAGTAAAATCTGTAAAAATGTGATATATTATTATAATTTATAATAACTGATTTCTGTGTGAATCTGTGTTAAACTATAATTTATTTCTGTGATGCTCCGCTGTATTTTCAGCATCATTCCTCCAGTCTTCAGTGTCACATGATCTTCAGAAATCATGAAAAATATGATGATTTACTGCTCAAGAAACATTTCTGATTATTAGCAATGTTGAAAACATTAATATTTTTGTGGAAACTGATGCATTTTATTTTTCCGGATTCACAGATGAATGCAAAGTTTTTTTTTTTTAAATAACAGTAACATTATAATTAATGCATCCTTGCTGAATAAAAGTACACTTCTTATTTCTTTAACAAAAAGTACAGTATTTTTAAATAGTGCATATGTTTGTATATTAATAAAGTAAAGTAAATGTTTAATAGAGACAATAGTTGACTAAGAGAACAAGAGATATACAGATATACATCAGAATTGTGTCATATCACTTCAGCGACGCGTTTTCTTTCGTTGTGATCCGCGGCAGTCACACGATTAAAAGACTAGCGCCGAAACCTACAGAAGTGAAGCAAGAGCCATTCGATCCTTCCTTTGTGGAAACAGGAAGTCTCCCGAGGCGCGACACGAGATACGAGTGTTTAAAGGCCTGTTTATATTGTGGCGAAGGTATGATTAACTTGTTAATGTTGCACATAACTCCGCTCGGCCAAAGTCAGCACACGGGTGGATTTGTAATCAAAACTAAACGATTCTCAAGGAGAAAGCGAATCCGGTTCCCAGCATTCGTCTCTGTCTCTTTCTGGGCATCTAAACCGTGTGGTTTGTCAGCTCGGAGAGACGCAGCTTGTGCTTCTGTATCATACACGGCTTTTAAAGCGACACCGTTTGATGCAAACCTCGTGTAATCGAAGAAAGCGCAGACTTTCACTGTCTTCTAAACGTCAAAAAGACACAAAGCAACAAACAAACCTCGTCTATTTGTGTAAAGAAACACATTAGACCTCCAGAGGTCACCGTGTTTGACCCTTGAAAGAGAAGCTCGACGCATTCCTAAAAACCTCAAACACAGTTCATATGAACCGGAAAACAAAACACGGTGATTGAGCAAATAAACAATCCTTGAAAGAAGAAAGAGATCAAATACTGCGGTGCTGGAACGGACAGCATTCAAATCAATACTTTCCTGATGGGCTTCGTCTTCTTATTCATTCAAAAGATGTTTGTCTTTATAATCTTTCATCAAAATGATACGTAACTCTCAACCCACTTTCATTTTCAGCTAGCATCGCTAGTCACTATACAATATTCAGTCCAGTTTCTGATGAATAAAATCTAATCCTATCCTACATTTTTCCAACCCCACGAAGCAAAAAAAAATATAAAAATATATATAAAAAAATAATAAATATATAAAAAATTACTATATTTTTACACAAGTTTTTTTTTTGAAATATTATATAAAAATATTAATATATTTTTTTTATTATTCCAAAATATATTTTGCGCTCCATCTAGAAAATACATTCACTTATGTCAAAATTTTAAGAAAAACTTTGTGTATTTATAACACATTTGAATAAAATTAAGTACTGAATAATTTTCTTGCATTTTGGGATATTTAGGTTGAAACTAAATATATTTCCAGTTTCAAGAATATATTTCATTAAACTTCACTTTTTACAATATACATTTAAAATACAAGATTTTATTTATTAATAAAATTTTCTGCACTGGAAATTAAAAAAATGGTATAGGATTTACCTAGAAACTAATTTCACCCGGAAACTGCTCATGCATTTCACAAATAATTATGAAGAAAAGGCATTGAATTAAAAGTAAAATGTTGAAGTGGTTGCTTATAAACATATTCCAATAATTGCAACTTTGAAAAATAATTTTACAGTGTGGTTTCACTCTGAAATACAGACATTACATGGGTTGTGAATTTTTACACCCTTCATATATATATTAATAAAGTTGAGCTTCAAGTATCACAGCTTGTCTATGAAAAAGCCTCGTGTGTGTTAGATTTGAAGGGAATTATGTCAGAATAAAACCCCTCTGCAGGACTTTTCCAATAACGAGCATCTTTCTTGTTTCTCTCATCAGAACGGGGGAAATAAAAGATTGTGAAATCAATGAATAAAAGGTGTATGAAACCACCCCGCGGTGACGCTTCCCAAGTGTCTGTTCCAGTCCGACTGGATTCAGGAGTTTATCAGCTCAGCGTGTGGAAACACGAACAGAGAGACTGTGTCTCGTTCTCATCACTACATCTGGAGGAACACACAAACACACACTGATTTCATCACAGCTCCTCTGCTTCTACCGCTGGCTGGAAAGTGTGCTTTTATTGCTTTTTTATGGTAATCTGTATATCAAGAGACACAAACGTGGGCGCTTTTCACTATCCAGTCCATTTCTGACGATATCAGTCCATATCAAGTCATATCCAAAAAATGTTCCTGCAAAATATCTGCACTGAAAAACTTTGTGTAGATATTTATTCTGGAACAAATTGCACAGAGAAATTGCTAGTATTTCCACAAATAATGATAGAGAAAATGGCAACTAATTTAATTAAAAAGTGTTAAAAGTGTAAAGGTTGAAGTATGTGCTTGTAAACATACTCCAATAATTACAATCATGAAAAATAATTTTTATAGTGTGGTTTCATGCTAAAATACAGAACATAACAGACAAAAAATGGGTTGACCTTTAACCTTTTATGGTCAATAAAGCATATATACACACACACACACACACACACACATATATATATATATATATATATATATATATATAAATGTTTTCTTTGGGGGGGGGGGGTACAGTTTTTTAAATAAAAATATATTTAAAGTATTATTTTTTTTAATCAATATTTATTTACATATTTTTTTAATTATTGGAAATAAATAAAGCAATTAAAAAAAAGACCTTTCTAAAAAAAAATGTATGATAAACAGATTTACAATTGTAGTTCTATTATGGTATTTTATATATATATATATATATATATATATATATATATATATATATATATATATATATATATATATATATATATACAGTAGCACAATATATACTATATATACTGTTAACAAAAAAAAAGTTTTGCAAAGTCAAATAAAGCAATAGCAATGAAAGATGCTTTTTAGATAGTATTTTATGTCAAATAATACGAGGCCTTCTCTAAACTGCTTGAGTTAGAGTTGCTCAGCTAACACAGTCTGTGTTGACAGAAATCTAATCCATCTATTTGTTTTAAAGGGGCTTCCCCCGATGTTACTTTACACCACTGCTGCTTTCCCTCCTTTTACAAGCACACAAGTAACGTCATCTGTGAACGCAACGAAAACTGTGTCGAGGCCTTGACCTTGTCACGTTCGGAGGGTTAGGGCTGATTTTACACATGGGGGGGGGCTTGCTAATGGTGCGCAAAGACAAAAAGTTAGCTTGTATCGGGTCCCTAGCTGCTAAACACTGCTGCTAATGCTCGTTGTACAGGAAGCCCCAGGAACAGTGAGCTTTTCTATCCACAATTAGCCGTGTTAGAGACGCATGCTAATCAGAGCGCAGTGGGTCACACATCGGCTGCAGAAACAGCTCTCATTACCCGCTAACTATCGAAGATGAATAATTAGAAACGTAAAGTATGAAAACAGCGGCGTGGCGTAATGTCAGGGGAGACGGTGATATTTGGTGTCCTCTGTGGAGATCATCCGTCTGCATATTCAATGAGACACCGGCAGCTGCCACAACAACCTGACCTTTGACCTCAGACTCAGCTGAAACGCTCATTCCCGATTCCAGCGACATCCAGTCGAGCGCAGACGGAGAACAACCGCCCATTTACATGAGTCTCTGATCTCCAGATCTAAATATGATCCTCCGCTGAAGAAAATAAAGGCTGCTGATGCTGGGACTTGTTTTACTGGCTGTTTCGGTATTCTTTACTGAAAACAAATGAGTTTTATGCAGGTTACATCATATATATATATATATATAAAACAAGACAAACAAAAACCCAGACCTGAAAAACCAGAGCCTGTTGAAGGTCAAATCTAGATTGTAAATCAAAGTAAACTAATTTATGATTTTTGCTATTTTTTATTTCTTTTGCATATGTTATAATTATTTTCTGATTTGAATTTTTTTATTTTTATGTAAAGCACTTATGATCATTTTGAGATGTGCTGTCTAAACAAACTTGCCTTGTCACGTCAAAAAATAAAAATAAAAAAATAAATTTGTTTTCTCTGTGCATTAGTGGTGCAGATTTTTTATTGACTCATTTTGCAAGTTACATCACTGAATCATCACTGAATCATCCATTAATCTAATTAATATTAAACCACTGATCCATTTAGACAAACAAACAAAGGCTTTGTGAACAAGTCATTGAGTCATTTACTCGGCTGTCTTTGTGAATGAATCAGCGAGTCATTTATTCAATATATTCATTCAACAGCACCAATTCGTTCATGAGCGAAACAAACAGCTGTCTTTATGAACAAGTCATTGAGTCATTAACTCAACTGATTCATTCAACATCACTGATTCATTCACGAACTAAACAAACAGGTGTCTTTATAAAAAAGTCATTGAATCATTAACTTAACTCTTTCATTCAATGACACGATTGCAGTTGCTGTGTCGAAGACGCATAACAATATAATATATATATATAATATATATATATTCATATAAAAACAACAGCAATTCTGCTGTGGCTTTGTTTGGTAACGTAAGTTGGCAGAGCACAAAAAGACAATATACATTATTTAAAATGCATTTTACTCAAAATGAACTTGTATGTTGAACTGTTGAATGCAAACAACAGCACACTTGCAATAATGCACAATAAGTCACGTGATCCGCTGCAGCATGATGACTTTTCTCATAATATTGTTTTGAAACGTAATCATTCCAAAGAACAGTCTGGAATTGTGCAGGTGTGCAGGAGCAGATGTGTGGCTGTAGGAAATATATGTGCCTCCCTTTGACCGTTTCTCCTGTAAAAGTCAGCAGCGTGTGCACCCTGCGGACTCGCGACTCATTAATCTCATTCAGCCAAATATAAAGAGTAATATTTGTGTTAACTAACCATTACCAAAGGCAGGTGATAATTGAATTACTGCCATAACAGCGGGACTGTCTGTGAGCCTGGCTGATTTTTCCCCTCCCATTTCCCCAAATAATGTTGTTGGAGTTTATTGGACCCATGAGTATGCGCTATGACCGTGCCATAATTAGCCCTGACTGATGGCGTGTACTTAACATCAAACAATTAGCGCACATTGTCGTTTTCAGCATAGAAGCCCGTGACTGAGGACTCAGGCCGCTGGCTTGATGAAAACCAGTTCTGGCATGGCCAGTGAATCAATTATGAAGTGAAAGTGAGCGGTGTCTTCTGGGTAACTGTCACTCAGTTGTGCAAGGATTAATTAATGTGTTTCCAAAACGGAGCTTTTCTTTGTAAACGGAGCAGATTTTAGCCAAAGCCTGGTGTCTAGCCAAGTTGTCATTAATTTATTCTACAGTGACTCTGTATGATTTATGATTGTAAAATCCACATCCATCAACAGCCTTCTACAAAATCCACAGCCACCTAATTAAAGGCGGTGATGCTGACAGCCCAAAGAGTTATTCAAACAAATAAAGCCTACAAGAAGCAGCATTAACTCGGTTTAACATGATGCACTTTCAAACTTCAGTCTATAAAACAGTTCTAAGTTATTAGAAACCACTAGTTTTCAACTAAAAACGAATAACTGTTTATGCAGCTACATGACAATGGCGTTTTGGGAGCCTGAAAATGCAAACTCTTTAAAACAGGTTTTAAAATGCAAGCTTTTGAAAATGATACCGTTATCTTTTCTGTGTAAACTACAAAAAAATAAATTTGTGAAAAAGGTGACGTCATATGCATGCGTATTACGTGTTTGCGCTATAGGAATTTGTATGTGCACATGCACGCAGTGCTACTTTACAAAGTGACATCGCCAACTAGTGGCCTGGCTTGCAAAATGCAGCATTTTTTGTCGCGATTGCGGATCCTTGTGAACAGGGATTGTTTTGAAAATGCTGATGTCTGCATATGAAAAAAAAAAAACACTTTCCCCCAAAACTGTTAACTTTTTAATGCATTTATTTATACAAGCCTGAAAACTAGTTTTTGAAAACTCAAACTGTCTCTGTTACTGTTATTCTTACTGTATTTCAGTTCAGTTTAAGTTTATTCACAAATACCAGCAAATTCTATAATGATACAGCGGGGGTACAAAAAAAAATACTAATTAGGTATAGTGAAATGGGTCCCCCAAAGAAGAGCATACCAATACAGACATAAAAATACATACACATACAATCATACATCCCAGTAGACCATGAAAAGACAGTTATATATTAAATATAGGTTGGTAGATAATGCTTTTTAGTTGTCTCTTAAAGTTGGAGATAGAGGGCAACACCTTAAGGCCATCATCAATCCCATTCCAAATCTGCGGCCCCCTACAGACAACGCTCATACTGGCGCAAACACGTCTGCGATATTTTCCAGATATGAGTGATTTGGTTCTCGTTTGGTAAGTGTGCTGGGGGCTGGAGATTGGAACAAGGCTACTTAATCTAGAGTTCAGATTATTAACAATTCGAAACATAAAACAGGCATAATGATATTTATTTAGCTCAGTTAGTAACTCATGCAAAATGCAAGAAAATTATTCAGTACTTAATTTTATAAATACAAAAAGTTTTTCTTTAAATTTTGACATAACTGAATGTAACTACAAAAACACAAATTTGTTAAAACCGTAACACCATGCGCATAAGGAATTGCATGTTCGTTCGATAAGAATGCATATGAATGCAAATGTGTAGTGTTTCTTTATAAAGTGACATCGCCAACTAGTGGCCTGGCATGCATAATGCAGTGTTTTTAGTCGTTTTCGTGGATCCGTGAACGGAGATAATTTTGACAACGTTGACATCTGTACAAAAAACCTTTCAAAAACAAAAAGCACTTTCAACTAAAAACAAAAACTTTTTTATGCATTTTGGTCATTCATTTATACAAACCTGAAAACGTGAACATTTGAAAATGAGTTTCTAAGTGCAAGTTTTTGAAAATGATATGGTTATCGTTTCTATGTAGACTACAAAAACGCAAATTTGGGAAACAGTGATTTCACATGCATGCGTATTATGTGTTTAGGATATAGGAATGTGTATGTATACAGGGACGTAGCATTTCTTTACCAAGTGACATCGCCAACTAGTGGCCTGGCATGAATGTTGCAGCTTTTTAGTCGTTTTTGCAAATCCGTGTGAATGGGGTGACAATGTTGTCAACTGTACGCAAAACTCTACAAAAGTCCAAAGAAAAACCTTTCTGTTTTCAGTGCAATCAATGTCATGTACACATACCCTCGAACTGCAAATCTGTATGATTAGACAAAGGGAGGTTTTGGAAACTGGAAGCCAGTCGGATGAAACGGCACAAAAACACCTAAATCCAGCATGCCTGTTCCAGTCGACGGTCTCCAGAGAGACTCTTTTGAGACCGCTAGAGAACAAAGGGGGTTTAATTATCTTGCTTTGTTATTCACACAACAGATCTGCTTCATCCTCTCAAAAGAAGATTCCACTGTGAGCTGCTGGCCTGGTGTCTCTCCTCAAACGCACCACTGGCCACTTTGAAGCACATTCTTTCGCTCACTTCGTGGGGCATTTGTTTTTTGGCCTGGAGCCGGGAATCACGGGGGTCTCTCAGCTGGTGCGGTGGGTTTCATAGAGCTTGTTTGACAGACAGACCGCTCTACTGAAGAAGAGAGGCTTTTGAAATACTTGACGGAGACAGAACCCTGCGGGGAGCGACACTGCACTGGGAATCTGAGCAAGGTTCTGTTTCCTTTAGTCTGGGACTGTAAACGTTTGCATTGCAGAGATTAAAGGAGAATCAGAACCACAGCAGACCAGGAACTATTAGAAGAACTTTAAGAAGAAAGAAACAACCATCCAAATGGGAGAAAAGCTGCTCTTCACTAACAAAGAAGCATCATGGTATCATCTGACATATCAGCATTACTTTCTGTAATGCTTCCAGACCTGTGTGGAATTACGGTATGTGTAGCGTCGTGTTGTGTAGCGTAAAGAAATAAAATAAAATAAAATAAAATAAAATAAAATAAAATAAAATAAAATAAAATAAAATAAAATAAAATAAAAAACAATTAAATTAAATTAAATTAAATTAAATTAAATAAAGAGAACTTCTGTTGCTTCTGAAGGATACAAAAACGTATTTAACATGCCGACGCACAATGCTGTTTATTCTCATTTCTTAAGGGACATGAGATAAGTCTTGGCCTCCAGTGGCCCTTTAGCCTGACCTTGTGTACAAACCTCCATGGGCATTAATGCGATACGCCATTAGTGTGAAAGGAATTTGTTCCGTTTACATAAGGGACACAACCTCGGTGCCAGCGGCCCGAGGCCTCAACGTTTTTCCAGATGGCATCGGATTAAGATCCAAACCCTCGCTCCATTTTCCGCCATCAGGAAAGTGGCTCTAACCTAATATATGACTCCTCTGAGAAAAAGAGCCAAACAGTGAAAACTGAGCCGTTTTACAAGTGTCGATGAAGTCTTGCTGAAGAAAGCAGATAAGAAATGAAGCACAAAGAGTCAGTGGACTAGAACGGCAGCGCAGTTTATACTTTATTGTGTTTGCTATTGCAATAAAAGTTGCTACTGTATAAAGTTGTTTTATTTGTGTGTTTCCCGCAAGCTTGAGCTTTATATCTGTTTTATAATAATTGCTTCGCCCTGAGCTGTAAAAAAACTGAAACTAAATGGAATCCGGCACAATATACGGCACTTAATAACAGCAAACAGAGCGCAGCGGGACAAAAGCATCCACTCGTAATATTATTAATGACCCCGCTCCACTTCACGTGGTGCTTTTCCTTTAGTTTTTTTATTTTTATTCCACTGCCATACAGACAGACAGCATGTCCAGTCTCTAAAGGATGTGTTCGCCATCGATTACTTCAGACCTTTAACGGCCTTCACAGAAATTGCAAACTTAGCCCGAAGCTTGAAAGCATCGCCCCTTGCCTTCATGCTTTCATTTCAATAATTGCAGATATGAAATGGTAAGATTTTCCTGCAAATTGCAGGTATTCCTATTCCTGTGTCAATAATGCTAGAGATTAAAAAAAAAACAGAATTAATTATTGTGCTATTTGACAACTGCACCATGCCAAAGTGTGCTAAATCCATCATTTAAACGCAGCTTTCTTCAGCCAAGCACAATAATCTTCCTCTAAAGCCTGAATAGCTCTTCAATCCATCTGTGGTTTGTATTAGCGCTCAGAGACTCAATGATGTTTCGCTCCGGAGCGACACCAGCAGCAGACGCGAATGATAGATTCCCCAAAACCAAAGAGAGCGCCAAAGAAAGCTCGTCCTGGATTCCTAGAGAGCGTTTCCCATGAAAGTGTGTCGAAAACTACCGGGTCCCATCACACGGGGACAGAAGGGTGGCTGGAAAAGATTTAGACACATGACCTGTGATTGGACATCTGAAGAAATCCTGCGCTGCTGATTGGCTGGGACAGAGTTAGAAATACTAGTGAACATAAGAGAAATAAATCACACATGGGATCTCCATTCTCTCTTCTACACAGCAGTTCGACCACATTACCAGACGTCTGTCCTATACTCTCAGAAATAAAACGTACACATTTGTATCTCATTTACTTCTAAACGGAGCATGGTTACATATTAGAACTCTTCTGGAGTTAATGCTTTGTTTTGGTGTGTCAATCTCTTTGTTGACTTATTATATGAAACCATTCAATGCACTGAAGAGCCGAAACGTTTCTGGCGATAAATGTAAAATAAAATGTTAAAAGACGGCTATTTTTGTGAGTGTGGATTATGGTTTAATCTACATGTAAACGTTAGTACCTAAAGCAGGTATATAAGTATCTACCGTAAACGGTACATATTAGTACTTTTTTAAAAGACTGTCACAGTGATGACTTTGTGAAGCAACAAAAGCAGAAATTGTCTTTAAAATATGACTAATCATGTAGCACCAGGTCAAATTTAGCCATCAATCGGATTATATGGGTGCATTTAAATGTAGTTAGTATATAAAAATGTGCCAAAGAAGCCAAAGTCTGCAATCAAATTTCTCTCAATTTGAACTCAAACGTTTCTCATCAGATGATCAGAGATTTTGTAGCTCTCTATTCTTACTGCAGGACTGTTTTTATTTCTCCAAAAGGCCAAAAACAAACGCAAATTTGTCTATGAAAGAGCAACATCCGTGCAATGAAATTACATCCAGGGTGACGAACATTTACTGGCTCACAACCAGCATGGTCTTCATGCACACACTCATTTTAGCTTTGCATTAGTTTACAACTCTTATTGTCTTTTTAAAGAATCTCGTGCTAGACAAAACACCATCATAAGACAACCATCACGAGGAAATAATCTATCACGGCCATCAAGGCTTGAAGCATTGAGAAGATTCATGCTAAAGATTGTGCTGCTCATCATTGAGAATCAAAATGCATCATCATCATCAGAACAATCCACTATTCAAGACAAATAAAGCTCTTATTTATTGCAGAAGCGAGTGCGATAACGCCGGCTAATAGTGCACTGTACGCTTCAGGTCGCCGGGTGCATGTGATTCGCTTCAAGAGGCCAAAATAACTTGATGTCTCGTCTATTCTCGACTCAATAAAACGTCTGGAAAAACACACTGGCGATCTTTTCTGGATAGAAATGAAGGTATTAATGAGCCATGTTCCAAATGGTACGAACATAATCCATAAACTATGACGCACAGATATTACATGGTCAAAAAAAGCATATCAAGGAACACTAAATAAATACTTGAGGTCTTAAGAAGCGAAACGATAGGCTTGTGCAAGAAACTGAACATTATTTACTACATTATTACCGGTAATAAACAGAGTAATCCATGAACAGATCTTGCAGAGCAGAAGAAGCTCAGTACATCTGACAAACAGCAGCTCATATGCATATATTTAATTATTAATAGAATTATAATATTATCAAAAAGCTTTAACTTTAGGGCATTTAAGTTATGCAAACATGCTGTGATTTATATTCAGATTCAGTGGTATTAAAACTTTTTTCTTGTTAGGTTAATTCCCCCACCC